>NC_089787.1:37003123-37283123 GCF_040412425.1 Macrobrachium rosenbergii | reverse complement strand
TGCTGCGCTCCCCTGGTTCTTCTACAAAAGTGCTCCTCCTCCCACTAAATTCCTGGTTACGCCCCCGTCTCTGAGAATAGGTGCTATTTCTGATAATAGGTGATATTATTTTTTAAGTCTGAGAGAGTTTTTAATTACAGTCTGAGCCATACATCACTGGTGTTAAATCAGGAATGCGTCACAACAATAAATACTGTTGGTTGTTATGTATTGTAATTTTAATATCAAAGTCAGTCCTGTTAACTGATTGGGATGAAAGGTGTCTGCCTTATATTTTTAGAACCCTGGAAATGAATACTGCACGGCCACTTTACCGACTGACTTAAAGAGTAACCTTGAATCACGAAGACTGCGATACCGTTTGTCATTTTTATTGTCTCCTTGTGTGTGTGTGTGTGTGTGTGTGTGTGTGTGTATGCCATGAGGACTAAGCTTCCTGTTTTTAGTATATATATATCCTCTGATGATATACAGTATTACGTTTTCGATTTTTTTTTATAACAGCTGACATTTTTCTCAAACAGTTTATAGTTACTATCAGTTAATTTGACATGAGTCCTAGAAAATTTTTCTTTCACATAATATACATTTCCTTTGTAAATAAGATTAAGATAATAAGTGAACGATCCACGAAGCGCTTGGTGTTAAATACCGTAGTACTAAAGTTTATGAAGTATATGTTCACGCTTGAAGGAAAATATGTCACAACAGAAAATATATCTTTATAATTACTGGATTTTTTTAACGGAAAGAATGAACGAGATAGATAAAGAATGTCAACACGGCATTTTCGACGAGTGAATTCACTTTTGAATACATAATTATATTAGTATTTACCTAAAACTACTGATCCAATAAGTTAATTTTGAACTCCTGAAGATGAACCTTCACCGGCTTGAAGAAAACAAAAAAAGTAAACATGAGCCGGCTACAGTTGATTAAAACTCGGCTTATCACTGTTAGGAATTTTCATTAATATCATCTGAAACTTCATGAAATTGTCTTATTTAAGGGAATAAAGATAATAATGATAAAACAATGTTTTATAAAATCTTAATTGTTTTCCGAAATAGTGTGACCGTGAATGACAAATGTTGATGTGCCGAAAAGTAAGCATACAATCGTAAATTACCGTAACTTTATATTACATGTACAGTACATCCCGTTAAGTGAGGCCCATAAAAAGTATGCATATAAATTTTTAAACTTTACAGTTTACATAACTACTTATGAATTCCTACGTTACACAACTCGGCTTTGGGTACGAGTGTTACTGTAGTAACACCGGCAAACTTTTACCATTTACTATTGTTTACGAAAATATGGCAGCAATCACACCGACATGCGAGGATATAGCGGTTCGTTAATTACTGACACAGACAGCCTCTAGTTTACTGATTCTGACATTTCAGTCTTGGTACCTAATTGTCTGAATTATATACTTAGTTTAAATGATCTGAAATCACAAGAACTAGCTTGAGGATTTAGGTCTAGGTTTGCTAAGGTTAACCAAAAGTACTCCACAGGCTAACATGGGATATGCTTACCGGTTGTCATGTATACATGGCCACCCAAGTATTGACATATAATCTACCCATATACTTAAAGCATTCCTTAGAAATTTTATTTTTCATAATTCTCATGGTATATGTGGCTACTGTACCAGTATAGCTGGTTAATCAGAAATATAAAGATTTTACAGTTCCCGTTCCTCAGGGAAGGTCATGGACGAATGGTTAGCGAGTCAATTGGGGTACTTAATAAACTATTTAACACAGCCTTAGACATAATTAACCAAGCCAAAGTTAATGGACTAACCTAAGCCAGGTTTATAGGCTACCCTAACCAGAAAGACTTTGAAATTTGTAAATTTGTTGAAAACCTTGTTGAAAAAAAGCCTTCAGACTATGAGTTAATCATGCCCCAGATCTGATGACATTTGGCATGTGTTCCCTTCTACTCCCAGCGGGAAAAGTTTTTAGTCGGTAGACGGGGTGAAAATGAGTATAGCATAGGGATAGGCTAACCCATGCACTTGGAGATACCATCTACAGTGTGCCTTGCATAGAATGGTGTAGCTGCTAGCCTGCTAGGCTAAGGTCAAGTTTTCAAAAGTGTAAAATCCAAACTCTCTCGTGCAATATTTTGTAAGATGACAACCAGAACTGCTGTGTCAAAAGTGTGGATATTAGCCTATTCTGAATTAAAGTCATTTGTACAAACCATCAGCGCTTGTAGGTGGTATTCCTCAGTGTGAACTGTCATTGAAACTTTGTAATGCAGTAATTAATTGGTGGTAGGTTGGCAGGGGAAACACACACCTGCTGTCAGCAAGCACATTTTCTTACCCTACTGGCAAGTGACGACATCTTGCTGGACTTTTACTGACTGCCCTTTCTGTATGTATTGTGATTTCCCTTTGTTGGATTATGGCTGTGCCTAGGCTAAAATGAGCGAACAACAAAGGTGTGAAGATGTAAGTGAGATTATGGTTGCTTCCATGTCTGTGGATCCCCACTGATATTGTTCCTTCTGGAGGATGAGGATGTACATTCCTTAGCTTTCATGCCAGGAGAGTTTGTGCTAGTCCCCTTCACAGTGAAAAAGATTTGGGAGGAAAAGTAAAAGGCATTTGCCTCTGTCAATGGGTGTGAATACTGCTCCTAACCTAACCTTTAACACTGCCAAATCTGCTTCAGTGGAGTTATGTATGCTTGCTTTAGTCTCTGTAGTGGGGCATGATTCTTGTTACTCCACAGCCTACACAGATGCCATTTGAGATCCTTAGGGAGGCTTCAGGTTGGGAGCTCTCTCTTGCTAGCCATTGGTGAGTTGCATGGTCTTTCTCGCCTTGTCCTGCACTCATAGTGTCGAGAATCTCTCTTGTTCTTCTTTGTTCCTGAGTTTATGAGGAAAACTCAGAGCCTGTTAGTTCATTGGTAGAAAGTTTTTTTGGTTCCTTCTCATCTGGACGAGATACTTTTTGCCCAGTGCGAGTTGTGAGGTAGGCTACTGTAAGAAAGACCCAACATCTTAAGCCGAAGTGCTGCATATATAGATAAAATGAACAAGTGCAGGAAATGTTTTCAAGTAACTTACTGTATCCTTAACTATTGTATGGTACTACAGTCTACTGAACCTTGCACTTTAATGATGCTCCACTTTTTCTAATTGTTGTCCACAAATACATGTGTACATTGTATTGCATTAGGACAGAATTGCAGCCTTTGTGAATATGAGCAGCTATAATATTTTCAGGAGACTGATTCTCCCATTTGCACCTGAAATTACTGTACGTACTGTGTATGAAACTGAAGATCTTGGTACTGAGCAGTGTGTTGATATATCTATATAATTTGTTTTGTTTTGGTAGTGATATTGTTATTATATACGTACAGTATTTTAAATATTTATCAAGAAGGTATTGGAAGAGTTTTAAGGTTTTATAATAATTCCAGGACACATTACGTGCAATGAGGGCCATTGATGATAAAATCATTTATCAGCTTAATCTTGCCACACCAACGCAATCATTTAGAGGAATAGTGGACCCAACAGATCACTGTAAATCCTTGTATGATCAGGTAAGTAATAGTAAATAAAACTATGGTGTAATGATTTCTAGTCATGTTAGTTTTTTCAGACATATTAATTTCCTATTAAAAGAACCACAAAGGATTTCAGGTTTAATACAGTTGTGCTGCATGTTTTATGATTAAACCTGAAGGAGAGTTGCATGCCTGAGAAAGAGTTTTCACTTCAGGATAAATGCTTTATATTTGTACTTTTTGAGAAGAGATTGATAACATAAAAAAGTTTTATTTTCATTTTCTGTAGTTCCTATGAGCTACATAGCTCTGTGGAATCATTATAGAAACCCTTAGACCAAAATATGATCTTTGGGCAGTTTCTGCATGGTTAATAGGTTTACAGTAGTATATTACAGTATCTGATGTATTGAATACTGTTACATATTTAAAAGCACCTTAACATAAACTCACGCATTTTCAATTTTCTTTTGGCCTCAAGATGGACAGATTTTTTTCTCTGTGAATGCTTCCTTGAGAATCCATATATTATTGCTCTTTTAATGTAGCAGAGAAACTTATAATGAGGAATTGGAAATGTAATTGTATTAATGTATACCCTCAGTACATGTAGAAAACAAATCTTATTACATCACAGTAATGCAAATATTACTTTATTTCAGTTGAATCAGACCTATGAAGACAGAAACTCTTTGATTCAGAGATGTTTGAATGAGTCTCGAGAAGCCATTCGTGTAGCAAGAACAGAGGTAGAAAAAAATAGAGATGATAACAGATTAATGAGAAATCTTCGTACAGAACAGAACAGGGTAAATGTTTTTGTATATATTAACCTTGTTTTTGCTTTTTACTTAATGTTTTCTTTATATTTGTCAGCATGCTTTCATGAGTATGAAATTTTAAATCATAAGAAGTTGAATTTTTGAAAATTTTCTTGCATTTTAAATTTTAACTCTTGTTTTTATCCATATTCCGGGTAGGAAGGATCCACTCTCAAAGTTATGAAAGCAGGAAAGGAGCTTGAAGAGTTTATCATTCTATACAGTACACTTGTAACTCCTTACTGATCAAGAAAATAGATAATTTAAAAGGGTTTAGCATTTTTTTCTATATTATATAATTACAGTAATTAGCTAAATTACCCCAATCCATTCTTGATAGTTTTTCTATTTTTAATATATATGTATGAAATTTTTACACTCACCATTTGTTCCTGTGGGGATACCACCATCGCCATTTATATTAGGGTGTATCTTTGGGTGCAAGCTGGAATGGCCATTGAATCTTGGTAACAAGGTAGTTAATTGGTGGAGGTTGGGCTGAGAGTCATATCTCTTACTCATCCCAACCTAGCCTCTCCCTTTTTCTTTGGCACCATACTGAGAGGACACACTTGCTTTCTTCCCTGTGTGGTTGTTGGATTTTGGATTGTGGATGAGTTGCTTGCTACCCTTCTTCTTTTTCTGTGTTTTGTGCGCCCTGTGCTTGTATACTGCTTATTTTGTTCCTTGGCCCTTTTTTTCTCTCTTGAGATGGAGAAAAATATGACCAGTTTTGAACAACTGTGTGGTCACTTCCTGTCTCCCCTATTGGTACACTCATTTGAGATTTGTTCCTACTGTAGGGGTAAGGGCTGTTTGCAAGCCTTGCCCTGTAACAAATGCACTTTCTGGTCCTCTCCTCAATGGGAAAATTATGGTAAGAAGATAAAGATGGACAAGAAATGTTTGCCTGTTTCTTTGAGGGTTAACACTCCCTCGTTGACACCGCTGAATCTTTCCAGGCTGTCTTCTTAACTCCCTGGTGGAAAAGAGGAAGGACAAGTCAGCTGTTGGTGTGTCTTCTGCTGTTTCTGCTGTTCCCATGAGTACTTCATCTACTGCAGGGGGTCCTCAGGTTTAGTACTTTTGCTAGTGGCTGACCTGTTAGGTGCTTTGACTTCTCCCATCCCAGCCTCAGCCAGTCTTGTGGAGTTGAATGCAAGCAAGAAGTACCATGATTAAAGGAAGAATTATTCTCGATGTTCTTCCTCCCAGTCATCTTCCTCGTTGTTTACATCCTCTTTGTTCTCTTTGTCCCTGGACTCTCTTTCTCCATGTAGAAAGAAAACAGGAAAATCCAAGGAGGACCTTCTGAATCTTGCCTGCCTTCTCTGGCAAGAGAGCAACAAGAGCAAAGAGGGAGAAATTGTACCACATAATTGTGGGTCTTGAAAATGCATTTTTCCGAGTACAGTACTGAAACAAATAATTAATTTAGTTTTACAAAAGTAGAGGGTACCAGAGAGTCTCGAGCTAACGATGTTATTTTACCGTAACACTAGACCTTGAGAGATGACTGGTCACGTGTCTCAGAAGAATCTGAGATAAATGTTAGAATCCATCAAAGATCAGAACTGAGCCCTTTTGGTGTTTATCCAAGTAATAGAAGAAAGTACAGAAGAGTGCAGAAAAGGGTGCTCCCAGGAGCTGCATTATGCTGGTGACCTAGTGTTAATTGCAGCATCTGAAGATGTGGTGGAAATTTCTAAAACATGGAAGATTGGAAGGAAAGAAGAGGACTGAAAACATACATAAACAATACAAAGTTTATGATGGTTGGAAAGGAAGTAAAGAAAAATATACAGTCAGGAAAGTGGCTGTGTGGATGTTGAAGGAAGGGTGTTTGGGGCTGGACTCTGTATGAGTATCAAATATAACAGATGGTGTCGTAAGAGATGCTTGGGAGTGCATAATATTCTTGGAGTAAGAGTTTTGATGCCTGACTGTATTACAAGAACTAAGAGTGAAAATAGAGTTGTTTAGAACCACGTTGTAATAGCGGAAGAGCATTTCTGTTACCTTGGGTGCACACTGGAATGTGAAGGGTGAATTGAGAGAAAAGTGAGAAGAGTAGTGGTAGATCAGTGGAATGGGGAGAGATATCCAGATTACTGGTGAATAATAATGTCCTATAAGTATGGATTGCAGAGGCCTATGATGGGTAAGTAAACCTGTATTACTATATGCAGTAGAAACATAAGTACATTACTGACAAAAAAAAAATGAAGAATTTGGAAAGGTGTGGCCACAGAATGTTCAGATTCATAAGTAATGAATGTAATGAATGCTTGTGGTATCAAGGGGCTGGAAAAGAGACAGATCTTAAAGATTGAGATGGTTTGGACATGTGATATGAAGGAAGAGGAATAGGTGGTCAGGAAAGCTATTGTTAACCAAATTGAAGGACAAGGCCCTTCTCTGTCTCCTCACCATCAAATATGGAGTTTGGTTCCACTTTCTGCAGGTTGGATAGTATCCTCAACTGTTTATTGAGAGTATGAGTTTTTAGGGGTCTTAAATATTGTAGCCTCTTCTTGGATATTTAGTAGACCACGCAAGTCAGCGGCATCCATAAATTCTGGATTTTTTATGGAGTTGTATATTTACATTTAAGTCCTGAAATGGAGAAGAGTGAATTCACCAGGCAGGTTAACATAAGAAAATGTAAGAATCAGCATCTATCCCATGAAAAAGAAAATAGTATTCTAGTCAGGATGGTATTAAAGGATCTTGGCAGTGAACTGGTTCCCCCAGCTGCATTTTGCTCTCTGCCTGTTATTTTCCATCTGTTCTTGGTGATCTCTTCTTAACTGCAATTTTCGTTTTAAGAACAAAGCCTTTGATGAGCCACATGAAAATGTCAGAATGTGCCAGTCTTTCGATAAGTAATTAAAATTAACAAATACTCGCGATTTATTATGGAAAGAGTACTGTACATGCATATATTTGGTTTTGCTTTTAATGTTAGAATATTCACTAAATAAAGGAAATTTTCATGCTGAAGGAACATTTTCCAGCATAACGATGATGACAGATCAGTATCAATTTTTGACTTGCAGAAATACCCACAAATTGAAGAACGAATATATTCCAAACCAGATACAGTTTTGGAGTGTTGCTCCCTCTTCAGTTTGGAGATTCTAAAACCCAACTAGATTTTAGTGTGTCCACATTGAGGAGGAGATTTTACCCTCAAAAACTGTATGTGGCTTTGAATATATTTCTTCTCAAATTTGCAGGTTGTTTTAAATAATTTTTTTTATTGTAGAACCTTTTTAGTGATGGTAGGAAAACATACTGCAACACGGAATTTTTAGGACTGTTAAAAATAGGAAAAAGATTTAATAATTCACAAAATACTTATATTTTCAGATGAGAGATCTTCAGAATGAAGTAACTATTGAAGAAATAATTCGTGAGCGCAGCCTAAAGGTCTTTGAAGAGCGATGTCGCCTCTTTTACAAGCCACCAAAATCTGTGTGACCTTTCATTTTTTTAGAAATTATTTAGGTTTTGAGTAACAAACTTCAAAATAAATCTGGGAAAATCTCTTGTTAGTCAGCACTTGAAATAATTCACCGTTAAGTTTTGAATTTCAAAGAAAATAAGTACTGTATCATCCTTAAATGCTCAGGGCCATTTAGAAGTTGGAGTTGCATTCATATGTACAAATGCCAGTTTCATTTCACGGATATCTACAGCGTAGGCAGTGAAAGTTTCACATTATGTATAAGATAAAGTTTTATTTCATTTGCAGTGACATGAGAAATAATAAATGTACTGTATAGTGTGTTTGCAGACTGACAAATTTAAAGGTAAAACATTTAAAGAAGGTAGTAGAATATATATTTGTATTGTACACTATATGTAAAACAAGTATGAATACCAAATTCGCTCTTACTTAGTCATTCAAATGAGTGCTCACAAGTAAATGATGCTAAGCAGGATCGTAATCTTTTACTTAACATGTATCAGCCATTCAAATGAATGTGTACAAAAGTAAATGTTGCTAACAGTGTTTTAATATCTTTGATTTTACACAAATTAGTTTTTACACAAGTTGCATTGTCATAGTGTTACATGACTAGGGATTTCTATCATGTGAATGAGATTTATTCATTTGTATTTTTCAACTCATTCTTGCTCATTAACTCATTGCTGCCATTCATCAATATTTTCATGTTTGTATTCACTTTTTATAGGGGGAAATTATTGTAAATAATTTAGGAGTCTTATAAATACAAATGACAGTTGTTGTATATTCTGTTCCTTATAGGAAATGTGGATTGCTTCTTAAATGGTTAATAGAATAAATGATTTATTGTTATATTTGATCTTAGTCATTCCTTTCTCTGAAACATAATACATAGTCTGTTGATTAACCTGGCTTTAATAATGAAATTTCACCACTTCCCTATGGCGAAGTGCATGTGTCACTATAATGTTCAGTGAAGTTGTTGCATATTTTATACTGGTTTGTAATACTAATGTAAAGACTTTCAGCAACTAATTTTTTATGTTAGAAATTTATTTAACATGTTAAAGGACAGTTAATTCAATACAGCCATATGGAATAGAAGTTTGAGTGCTTGAACTACATTCGTTTTCCATTATGCCAACCAACACCCTGAAAAACAACTGAATCATTTCAGTCTTGAGTTAATTGTCATGAGGCGTGGCTGGGCAGAGCAAATAATTTACATATATTTGAAGCTTAATGTAAAATTGAAAAGCTCTTTGAAGGTGTATAGTACTTGATGACTGGTTGGCAGTTATCTACCAAAATGATCATAAGTAGTGTGTAATATTTCTTTATTTACTGACAAAATTTAGCACAAGAAGGATGGAAAGCTTTTCTTGATATATATAAGTAGTGTAATATCAGTAAATTGCCCTCCTAAGACTATAATTCCTACTTAGTCCCGTTTTGTCTCATTTTAGGCAGCTTCTAAACACTGAATGCAGCCTCCATGGAAAGATTACTCATCTGATTCCTATTAAAAAATTTTCACTTAAAATAGAAACGAAATCGAGTGCACAAGTAATTAAATGTATGGCGCCATTTCGAGTTGCAAGTGTAAATGTTTGCTGGGAGTATATGTATGATGTTTCAAGATTCAGCTATGTAGTGAAGGACTGATAAATAAAGAGCATCACAGGGTCAGACAAGGCAGAAATGATGTGGATTAAGTGTATAAGAATTAGAGACTGGTGCTTAAGACAGTACGAGGCTAGATGTCATTCACTTGACCAGGAGAAAGTGTATGTTGGAATAATTTATTGAAACCCAATGTAGATACCATTGAAGCTCTCGCATGTCTTGGGATGAATTAACGACTTAGGATGAGGTACACTGTGTAGTGAAATGTTAGCATAGTGTGCAGGAAGTAAGAAAACCAATGAAGTATGTGAAAAGTAGATATGACAGAGATATTTGAGGAAACTTTACCGTATGTGGAAAGATGATTCAGTGTCTTCAAGAGAACTGGTAATGTAGTGATAGAGAATAATAGGCTTCCGAAAGTATATCATTGATCCAACAGCATTGTGACTTAATCTATCCGCTAGGACAAATGAAATGAGTGTTGAATGCGACTGAAAGGTAAATTCGTGAGGACATGAAATAGTAAAAAGGAAGGATCAGAGTAATAGTCAGATGATGTGGAAAGAAGTATAGTGATAGGTTGGTGAAAAGATTGTTTAATTCAGAAGTATTAGGAGGGAGGAGTTGAGGAAGACTTAGAAAGGGGAGAGGAATGCCATGAAAAAGGAATTAGAAAGGTAGGGCCTTAATATAAAGGAAGTGTACACTGTATAAGTATAGGTGAATGGTGGAGTCTCTGTGAACGCAGCTTTTTGAGAATTTGTCAAATGTGAAAGACAGAGTTGAATGGCACGTTGGGGAGTAGTCCCGTCAGTGTACCTCATGCGGTGCACTGTAGGCTTTATTTAAGGTTCTTTGCAGCATGCATTCTGCCCCTAGCTGTAACCCCTTTCGTTCCTTTTACTGTACCTCCTTTTATACTCTTTCTTCCATCTTACTTTCCACCCTCTCCTTACAATTGATTCATAGTGCAACTGCGAGATTTTCCTTCTGTTACACCTTTCAAACGATTTACTGTCAATTTCCATTTCAGCGCTGAATCGCCTCATAGGTCCGAGTGCTTGGCCTTTGGCCTAAATTCTATATTCAATTCGACTAGAATGGAAGGGGTTAGTGTAAGTTTTAGCATGCTTGTGGAAGTTAATGTTGATGACATAAGGAGGACAATGAAGAGGTTGAAACGTGGGGAGACACCAGAAGTTGATGAGATTACAAGTGACAGGTTACATTCGTGGATGTGTGATTGAATGGCAGCAGGTGTGTGCGTGAAATATGTCTGGACAAATAAAAGGTTTTGAAAGAATGATAGGTCTTTTGTTTAAGGGTAAAGGTGACAGAGAAGACTAAGAGGTTAGGGGCATATGGC
The DNA here is from genome assembly GCF_040412425.1 of Macrobrachium rosenbergii. NCBI lineage: Eukaryota > Metazoa > Arthropoda > Malacostraca > Decapoda > Palaemonidae > Macrobrachium > Macrobrachium rosenbergii. The sequence goes on along the minus strand of NC_089787.1, from coordinate 37,272,284 downwards.
AAGATCTTAACTGAGAGTGTAAGATAAAAAGACAAAAGGATTCATAAGGGAAGAGCACTTTAATTTTAGACAATGAAGAGCATGTGGATCAAGCACATATAATGGAAATTAGTATGTAAGGCATACATGGGTCTGGAGAAATTTTCAGATAAAACTGACAGAGAGACATTGTGGACTTTGTAGAGGATCTGAAACAAAGAAGGCAAGTTAAAGAGCGAAAAGTTTATATGATAGAAGCAAACTATCGTTCAGAGTTTTATACAAAGGAATCGCCTGTGTGGCATAAAGATGGGCTGAGACAAGGGATTTATTTCTGTTTGGCTGTTTACTATGTTCACGGATGGAAAGATCCAATAAGTCAGAGAAAGGGCATTAGATGTAGGAGCAGAATTATGGAGTAACCAGATGGATGTAAATAGAATGGGGGAAAGCCAATGATATTTGCAGATGATGCAGTGTTGAATGAGGATAGTGAAACAATAGGGAGGTAATGTGAGAAAATGGGAATCAGAAAACAGCAAAGAATGCTGGTGTAGAGTGGAAGAATGGACGCGGTAGATTCATGTGAACATTGAGAGTAAATGTTTCGATTGATAGTGGAATAAGGAGAGTCACAGAATAGGTGAAGCAAGGAAGGTAGCAAAATGTGTGCAAAAGATTTGGAGGAAACTTGAGTGCCTATGGAAGCCAAGGTGGGACTGTATGAAGAATATTGAGCCAATGCTCTTCTGTGGAAGAGAAATGCGGATGTTGTTTGAGAATGAACGAAAAAAAGGTTGCAGCTTTAGAGATGAATTGTTTAGATAGTATATGTGGTATAAGGAGAATTAAAAAGAAATAGAAAATGTGTAGGAGTGGTAAGAGGGCTAATGTAGGCGAAAGGGTCGACGAGAACACTTCGAGATGTTTGGTCAAGTGAAAAGAATGCAGGATAATAGCTTGGTTAAAAGAATTTACAGCACTGAAAGATATATGGGGGGGGAGCCCTAGAAAAGGCTGGAAAGGTGTTTTGAAAGAGATAATGGAAAAGAAAGGCCTCAGCACCCTGGAGAGATGAGTGTATGCATGATATTGGTCACTGTGGCATTGTGTGAAGGGCTTTTGGCACAATGCTGGTGAGCCTTTATTGTAGGTGTATGTATGTAACGACCAATTTTGTGGAAGTTTTCTGTACGGGGTGCTCAACCACAACTGACCTGTCTAACACACACACACACACACACACACACACACACACACACACACACACACACACACACACACATATATATATATATATATATATATATATATATATATATATATATATATATATATATATATATATATATAAATTATATATATATCTGGGTTGTCTGCACGGCACTCAAACGAACCAATCAAATGAATATGCTTAAGCATAACTTTTCTGTGTTAAATTGATTCGAATCTCTCAGCCACCAAGGGTTCTTGCTGAGCTGGAAATACCGGCTGTATGTAAACACAGTTATCGTATTTATGTATATATTTATCTCTTCCTATAAATCTTACATTATCGAAGCGAGATAAAGTAAATTTGCTAATAAATCCTGATTACTTGAGCCTGGTTGGTAAGTCAACCATTAACGTTTGAAAATACTGTACACTTTGGCGCTGAACAAAGAACACACAAAAAACTCATCGAAGATGAACTTGAAGAAATAAAAGAAAACGCAGAGGTATTAAAAAAGTTGATGCAGGATTCGGCTCAGAAAACTAGTGACGCAATGAAATCCAAAACAACATTGACAATGTTGATAAAGATGTGAAGACCCTGGAAAACATGGGCAAAACTTATGCTGAATCACTAAAAGAGACAAATTATGAGTAAAATAGCGGCCCCAAATGAACACGTTAAAACAAAAGAGATGGGCACTCATTTGTAAGATTTCCAGACAGGAAAAAACTTAGAAAAGGCAAAAATGGAGATTCAGAATATAAGCAATATATCAGTAAATGAGAAGGGTAAACTTAAAACAAAAATAAAAGTAGTCTATGTCCCGAAGGATGAAGATGACATTGTCGATAACATTGTAAAGAAAAATCCATGGATAAGTAGCCTCATTTCTGAAAGTGACGACCTGAAAACTGTAAAGATGACAAATATAAATACTATCATCAAATGTACACCACAAATGCTAAAGGCTATCTGTGATAGAGGTGACAAATTGTGTACTGTGTATAGCCGTTGCAAAGTATACGTTTGTTACATGCCCTATCAATGCTATAAATGTCAGGAATTTGGTCGCAGCGCAACAAATTGTAGAAATTATCAAGCTTGCCCTAGATGTGGTGAAAATCACAAATCAAATGAATGTGCTAGCAACATCTTCAAGTGTAAAAATTGTGTAAAGAAAGGCCATAGTGGTAATAAACATAAATCATATGATGACAATAAGTGCACAGTATATAAAGAATATGTGTCACAGTGAAAAATGATACGGATCATGGCTTTGACTAATTATCTTCTACGCAATTTAATACAAGGAGAAAGCAAATTTAAAAAAGAACTAAAGACTCTCCTATTCTGCAGGAGCTACGATACTGAGGAGGAAATACTGAAAGATAATTATAAAATATAAGAAGCATCTTATCTGGAAAACGTACAAGGGCCCGACCGAGGGGGAATTATCCCTGTGGAGGGCTGTACATAAAACCAAACAGTGACAGAGATCAACGAAAGTCATTGCATAATTATTTGATTTTGATACTGGTAGACTGTCTCACTGCTTTAAAATTCAGTGGAATGCTTCCTATGGGATTATCAGATCTTATCATAAATTTTAAATTAAAATGGTCATTGACAGATATTTATCCTAAACCGATAGATTTCAGAAATATTCAAGTTTTTGGCCACATTGATAAAGTTGGCATGTCCACATTACTGTGTACACGCATCGAATGGAGTGTAATGGTTCTCTACACAAAGGTCAAAGATCGTCACATGTCACTTTTCAAGTTTATTGCTGAAGAGATTCAGATTTCCTGGGAGCAGCAGAGAGATGTGGTGTTCAGAAGTTGAAAGTAAGAGACCTTAAAGATAGAAATAGTTGTGCATGTGATGAGGAAGCAAGAGAAGCATTCAGTTGATGAAGTTCTAGGCACGACCTAAACCGTGGTAACGTGGTTCGAGGTACAAAGGTGTCAATTAGCCTACCGTTCACAGGAAAGGCTTATACAATCGTGGAGGAAGGATTTAGATGAGATAGAAGCCGAGAGAGTAAACGCATACGATAAAGGAGAATAGAAAGATCAAATAGAAGCTTCTCTTAACGAAGATGTACACCCAACGTCATTCCAATTGTTTTAAATTCTTACGACTGGGTGGAAGATAGTGTTCAAGTCAGTCATTCTTGCGTCTTTGGGGAAATACATTATGCTGTGAGGCTAGACAGTCTAAAAGCCGGATGTTGACAAACGTTACTCAGTGTCTTATCGCTCTCTCTGTCACCCGTCACAAGTCACTTTTAATGCAGCGTATTGTGTTATATTTAGATTTATTTATATTCAGAGATGGTATCCACAATGAACAATAAAAATAACGACTGATCTTGGAAGGGATGAAGTCACAGAGGTATTAATGATAACGTATATACTTTACATACGCTCACCATTGAGTAAAATAGTTATATCTGCGCATTTCATCTCATAAAGCTTATGCCATAGTTCAGTCAAGGAAGCCCTGAGAGATAAAGCTGATCACGAGTTCTTGTAACGTTTACTTAGAACAGTATGTGAGATAGCAAGTTCACGAAAGAACCGACCCATATTTACGGAAACTTTTCATCTCTGTACTGTGTCTAAAATTTATTATGGAGCCATCAGTATAGCTTTTAACTCTCGTAAACGTTGATAACAGAGCATTTGCATAAAATAAAATCTTTCCATTAGAAGAAATGTCAAAACAAGGAAGGTCATCTCACATCCTATTTTCAGTCGTGCTCTGAAAACAGCTGAAATAAGTGCGTCGAAACTGTTTCTAACTTTGTTGACATAATATACAGTCTTCCTCACAGAACACTTTTATTGAGTTTTTTTCGAACGAACTTTCAATATTTAGATAAAAGATTTTTCAAGCATTTATGCCTTGACAACAAATCATCATACCAAAAATATGTCTCGATGATGGATGAGCCATACACGCTAAGGCTTCGGCATTTAAGTCATTGCTCCCTTTCTTATTTCGTTGATTCAGCAACTTTATATCGTTACTTAATATTAAGGCAGTCCAGCCAACTGCACAGCAGGAAAAATATATGAAAAAAGTGACAAGCACCTATTCTTAATAACGTAAGTGACAAGTTGGTCTCAGCTCCGTTCTTATGATGGAAACCACGAGACTCTGATTCAATTCATGATGTCACAGTGGCAGACAGCCTACTTGTAAACAGATAGATATCGACGCCCACTTGCTCTATACGGATGTTCGCTGAACAGCGTTCCAAGTTGACAGCGAATCAGCCAGACCAAGCTATAGCAAAAACAAAGTTCGATATGCACACACACCCACACACACACACATTGTGCTCGCAGACATGTCTATCTGTGGTTAACAATAACCGTTAACAAGAGACTTTCCATTTTTTTGTTATACAGTACTAATTCTCCTGATTTTTTTTTCGTTATTCGGTTCTCATAATTGGGAGTGTAGCAGGACAAGTTGTTCTGTGATAATTCTTCTTTGTTGTGCAACTATTCTCCGTTCCATTGAGTTAGAACAGGGAACCTCATACAAGGCAGAGATACAAGGTCACTTATAATGTCCAGTTGCCATAATTAAATCAAACAATCATGGGTGCGTCTCTGTTACGACTAGTAGATCGAAGATGTTAAACAAAACATATTTCTAATGTATCGAATGCAGATCCCAGGAACGTCGAGGTAAGATAAGCGCTGAGACGTTATCACAGTGCGATTTGGACATAACCTCTAGATTCATTTGTGAGATGCGTGAGTCAGTACAGCGGTGGCTCGTTAGGCACACAGTAAGTCTATTTAGCTACTGACTACTCAGCCCAGTGTCGAGGCAACCTAGGTATTATTATAAGTTTCTCTAGTTTATATTTTGCAATTGCAAAACTAACACAAGCCGTGCCCGTTCCCTATGACCTGCCCACGAACAGCTATTTAGAATTAACCCATGAATAAACAGCATACGTTATTGGAGCCCACTTTGCCAGAACAAAATTCATGTGAGAACTATGAGATTTCTGAGACAATGGAGGGTCGTGGAACCTTGATACAACCTGTGTTTTCAGTTTTATAATTCAGAGTGTTGGAAATTACCGTTTGTCATTATAAAACTACTATTTCCTTCAGAACTGGGAGTGGATTTTAAGTTTCTTTGCCCGCAGATTTTCATATTGTAAACTGTGAACCTATGGAAAGTAATTTGAAGACATTGCCGTGCAAATGTTCTAAGTACTGCGTTGTACTTACCGGGTTTTTATTACTAAACCATAATTTATTTGCTTATTCTTTGAATGACTGCAAAAAAAATACCTCCAGAGTTTGGACATAAAAGAACAGGTAGTTGGATTCTCTTGTAAATCTGTGACTCAGACAAGGAAGTGAAAATATAGTTTGTGTGTTTAGTCAGCAACAAAGAGATTGAAAGGGCATTACGTAACATGGGAGGTAACATGTGCGTTTGACAGGGCGGTGTGACGAAATTTGGCAGCGCTGTATCAGATGTAAACATTGGATAGTAGATCGTCTTAAAGATGAGTCAGTGGTTGCTATGGGAAGTTAGTATTTTGTGAAAGCAATTGTGTTGGTTATTCCAGTGTCTGATTTACTGGTGTCTTAAGCTTCTGTGTGAATATCTGTAGATGTCCTGTAATTAAAAGACCATATTCGTAGGTTCTCTCGTGGCCAAGGTAAATTGTTGTCCCCAGCTTAGTTGTGTGCACATCTGTGTAGTTTGCAAATTTTCTCGTAATTTGTATGAGCATAAAATTTTAGGACCAAAAAAGGTAGGCAGAGTGTTTTTTTTGTATAGCAGAGATTTAACCTAGCATGATAGTTAACACCCATAGCCTAGGCTATGGTCTGTTTTTCATGTAGCAATCCTGTTCAGCCATTTCCTGTTTGCCTTTTGGGTTATTTTTATGAAATGACCATTTGTAAATTGTTCCTGCCCCAAAATAGCCACTAGGGTGCATAGGGAAGTGGCTCTGTTACACCAGTCTTATCATGAATATAATCTCGGTGAAGCCAGTGGCCCTCTTTTGTGCAATTCATAGCTTAGGCTAGTTAGTGCAATCAGAATACTGGGAAGAGTGAGTAATCAACTGGAAACTGCTGTCAATGATTAATACTGTAATTTTAGCTTACTCACCCTAACCTAGTACTGTACATGCATCCGTACCTAGCTGGGTAATTGCACATATTAGCTCCGTGCCTGTTTTTACCTTTTCAGCTGGTTTTTTCTACACTTTTAGTGGTTCTGATACTGGCAGTGTATCTGTTTGTTGTCGGCCAAATGGAATGTCCCTTCGCCGTGTTTAGTACTGGCCGGGGGGGGTACCCATACATTCACAAGTTATTGCACTTGCCGGACGGGATATGAACCGTTCGAAACACGGACCCGTGCTTTGTCTTGTGAAGATCGCATATGGAAACCCCTTGTTGGATGGACTTCAGGGGTTAATCACAGGTTAATTACACTTGAGTGCCAAAAATTAAAGGTAAATTCATAATTAACAACCAAAAAACTAGAAAAAGTTAAGTTAGAAGGCAGTCGCCGCCACGGAGCTACTATATAGTTCTACCCCTAGCTGAGACATGGCCCTCAAACTTCAACCCTTGTTGAACCCGTGGTACCAGGTATAGTACTGCTGTGTACCTTATTGTGTGCTCACCTGTACTGAAATGCCACCAAGATCCCACCTGACAAACTGCAAGTACCTAACTTAACTTTGGGCTCAGTATCATACATAACAGTTTTGGCTCTCAATAATTGCCCTGATAAAGCAATATATAGCCTAGTTTCCAAGGTATACAGACCAGAGCCTTTCATGTAGGAGTACTAGTGATCGCAAGCTGGAAATGGTTATTTAAAGTTGCTAATAAGGGAGTTAATGATGGTAGTTGGGTGAGTGGGGGGGAAACTGCCACTCACCTATCATCAAGCACATTTTCCTTTGGCATCAAGGAATATGCAGGGTGGTTGAGGTATGATTATGATAAACAGCTCTGGTTTGTACACCTAGGGGAATAGAAACCATCAACATTTATGTAGGAGACTAACTCCTTAGGTGGGAAGATTGTGGGGGGACCTTAGACCCCTAGATTTCATTCTCAGGACCATTTTTCTACTAGCCTTTGCCTTAGAGAAGCTAGTAAGTGAGTTTTATGGCCTATCGTATCTTGTTTAACACAAGAAAGGTTGTAAAAAGACACCAACCTCTTAAGCCTGAGCATTGGGGACTTTTTATTTATAATGGCAGTCACAAGAAAGCGCCCAAAAATGCCCTTTCTCTCTGCTTTGTGAAGTGATTGAGTGGGCAAATGGTTGTCTTGCAAAGAGGACAGTTGTGTAATTTGAGCAAGAGCTCACTAAGTCAGGGGCATTGCCCCACCTGTAGCTTTTGGGCAGAACTTCTTGGTTGCTCAAGAAATTAAGGCAAGTGTCTGGTATCACTGGACCAGATTCACTCATTTTACCTTGAAGTTTTACCTGTAAGTCCTTGGATACCTCTCTAAGTTCTTTGGTGGCTGCTCAATAGGTTGTGTAATCATCCAAGCTCCACTTGGACTTAAAGCATCTTTTCTAAGGGGTTGAAGGTTGATTGAATGACTGACATCAGTCTCTTCCTTCTCCCTTTCCTCCTTTTTCAGGGCATCAGTTAGGCTGATTACTTGCTAGAACAGGCCATGATGCAGATAGGCTTCACAAACAAGCTTATTAATTTTGTGCTTTGATTTATAAAGTGGGACTCCCTTTGCTCTCTCTCTTAACATTGGGGATGGTGTGGTAAAGCTATCATCAGAACCATTATCTTGTAAGTGACCTAGATATTTACTGTCTTTCCATCTAGTGTTCCCCTTCCTATTTAGGTAGCATGCAGTTCTGCAAAATTTTCTGGTGTGGGAGTACCAACACATTTCACTTTTGCTTGGCCCTGTCAACCTTGGATCCCTTATCCAAGTTGTGTTGGAGGATTCAGGAATCATTGGTCTCTTAATCATTCTCATGACTTGGAATGACATATCTGGACAGAGATTCAGCGTGCCTGCGTTGGAAACTATCCTTCCAAGTAGTGTGTCCTACATAAATGGTTGTGGTTTATATTCCTGTAGGAACAAATACTGTCTCTAATCTTGAAACCAGACCCTTTTATCAGAATACCATCTCAACCACCCCACATGGTCCCTGATGCTGAAGGAAAAAGTACCGGCTTATAGCAGATGAATTGGGAACTCCCCTCCCACCCCCGCCTGCCTGCTACCAGTTGCCTCCCCTGTTACCAAGCTTCAGCAAGTTTCAAGCTCTCACTGAGGAATACTCCTACATAAGAATCTGTTTTAATCCCTAGAAGAAATATAAATAAGTTTTTAAAATTAGAAATTTTCTCGTACAATAAGCTCTGCATTCCTAAATGCTTGAAACTTGCTGCCTCATTTCTAAACTACTAGCTATGGGAGATGGTTGTTAGATACCTATGGTTCCATGTTATGTATAAGTTGTTAGAGTACCATACCTCTGTTTCTTAGACAGAAGTATGGTTTCACATCTCTGGGGATATGTGAAACTGCAAATGTAGGCAAATATATGGTTGAGGGGTTTGTTTGAAAAAACTAGGTTTTGTTTTTTAAAACCCCAGTACAATAGTATTTGCACTTTATTATATCATCCCTCCAGAACCACAATGAGATAATTTGTTCTGTAATTACTGATAAAGGGATATAAGAAGAAATAATTTCCATGATTAATTTTGTTGATTTATTCCATGGATTGTTTCATTGAGCATGCATTTCAAATTAGCAGAGTTGCATTCCTTTGGATTTATCTATTGTACTGTATAGATATTCAACACAGGTTTGTAATCCTGAGCTTCCTTATGATGAGCAGGTTAATACTGTACAATTTTTTATCCTATATTTCAGAATTTAAATGTTATTATCATTTACAGGGCGTTACTAAAATTCCAGATGATTATCGTATACAGGGCTTTACTAAAATTCCAAATCCTACGTGGAGAATTTTTTAATCCACCAATGACCTTACCGAGATTCATCATTAATATTGTAGCTAATACATTTAACCATTCATTGTCATTTTCAATCACAGCTATGCCGTACCCTTGTCTGAAGGTATATAGTGTAACATTTATCATTCCAGAACACATTTTAATCTGGTCAAAATGAGTGGAATGGTTGATATGAAGGTTGTGGTGCTCGGCCAAATATCCTGTGGCAAGACGAGCTTAGTGGAACGATTTATCTACAATCGATTTAATGAGAATTACCAAAGCACAATTGGTGAGTAAAATTTATTGTTCAAGTTATCTTTTGAGATAAATTTTGGTAAGGTCAAGTTTGTTCTGTTTCTTCATATGGACTTTAATGAATCTTCGGAGAAATGTGTGTTTATGTATTTGAATGTACTGTGTACGTTATATGTTATAATTCAAGGAAGGAATTATGGAAATCAAAGATTAGGATATAGTTGCAAGTTAAGTATTTTCCTTAAGTTGGAAATCTTGTCAGTATTGTAAGCTTGCAAAATGATTGTTAGTTTGAGTAAGTTATTATAGAAAGGTTTATTCATGATTAGAAACTTATTTGACTTTGGGTGTAGCTAAGCCTTCGGTGTCTGTCATTGCAAGGAAGTTTGTTCCTCCCAAACCCAGACAAGGAGTCCAATCTTCTTCCAAGAAGGGAGTGGAGCCTTACAGACACTTTTGCCCTCCTCCCTGAGTCATGGGTAGGAAGGAAGAAAAGGGATAGAAGAAGGAAGGGGGTTGCTGAGGATGACAATCCCCTAACTCTGCTGCCACGAGTATGGAGTTGGTAAATGTGGCAGAGTCAGGGGGCAGAGCCTAGAGTAGTATCAGTTCTTTGGGATGGATACATGTTCAGGGACCGTTGTCCTCCCCAATCTCAAACACCAGTAGTATTGTTCTACCCATACCCTCTGGCTTCACCAAAGTCTGTTGCCCTGTCAGCAGAGGTGGAAAAGATGAAGGAAAAGGGTGCCCTAGAATTTGTAGAGCACCATTCTCCAGGTTTTTACAGTTACCTCTTCCTATTACCTTTTCCTATTGTAGAAAGCAGCTGGCAGTTGGAGACTAGTGATTGACCTCCCTCCAATAAATGAGTTTATCCTTCAGACTCATTTCGAGATGGAAACTTCATTTGGTACTGGAGTCCATCAGAGAGGGCGACTGAATACTTTTGATAGATTTGAAGATTGAGTACCCATTTAGCAGGGCTCAAAAGATCCTGTGCTTTGTCCTGCAATACTGCCCACAACATATGATAATGTGCTGAGTCTGTTACTGCCACTCTGGTGGCTGGTTTGCTCCTGCTGCACTTCATGGCATACCTGCTTTTGTCAACATTAAATATCTATAGTACAGCCTTTTCCAGTCTGTCTTTGTAGACTAACTGTTACAGCCTAACAGGCTAGAAGACATCCCCCATCCCAGTTCCAGTCATCCTGTATCATTTTCCTGAGTTACTTATGCAGTAGTGGTCCAGGATGAAGTTCATGCACTTCTGAAGCAGAGCAGTGCCTGATGATACCAAGTCTGCCTCAGTATGTGGATGTGAGCTTATCTCCTCCTCCACCCATATTGAAAGGGCTGGCATCTAGAGGCAGCTTCTTCTAGATAGAACTTGTACCCTGGAAAGTAGTTTGTGGAAGCTCTCTTCATTTTCTTGAATTTCTAACATCCAGTGATGTGACTTCTATGTACAGAGTGGCTACTCCCAGTTGTTTAGAGAAAGTATTCAGTGTCACTTGTGACTTCCTTGACCCATGACCATGTACAGAAGGTCAGGGAGTTCTCACCCTACTATCTTTAGGATGCATTTAGCTTCTGCCACCCCAGTCATCCAGAAAGCCTGTTTTGACCTGATGCAAAGCATCTTCTATTTAGTCAAGTCCTTGTAGGGGGCTAATGCTATCAGTGCATTTCATGAACTGCATTGTAAGCATTACCTAAGGTTCTTTTTCTTACTTTCCACCCTCTCCCCACAATTGTCTTGTAGTGAAACTGTGAGGTTTTCTTCTGGTTAACAGATTTGAAATGTTTTTTTGCTCTAAGTTTCCCTTTCAGCACTGAAGGACCTCAGGTCCCAGCACTTGGCTTTAGGCCTAAATTTTATATTCCAGTCTTATCCAGTCAAGTTTTCTAACAAGGGCAATAAGGAAGCAGCTAGGGCCATGCAAGAAGAAGCATCCTTTTCTGAAATGATAGTCTGGGTTTGTAATGCTTACAAACTAAAGGGACTGTTTCATACTAAGGGGGCTTCTGCTGCAGAACAGCATCCACAAGATTCCTTGTTTGAATCCTTCAGCGGGAACATTGAACTTTCTCCTTCTATTGCTATTAAGGATGTCATTGTTATTGATGTTAGACTCAGGATTGATGTAGAGGTATGTTGGAAAGGTACATTTGTCCGATGGCTGCCCCAGCACCTTCAACTTGCTGGAACTTAGGTTCAGCAAGTTGTACTATTTTGAGGGTTGCTCAGTTCAGGCTTGTTGCTTGTCATCCCTGACTGAGTGTTGCCAAGTTGGATGCAGCTTATTTTACGGTGTTGCTGACTATGCTCTCCCTCACCAGTATGGATATGACAGAGAGGTTCCTGCAGTAGTTCCTGTCCATCACTAACTTGCAGGAGTGTGAGAAGGTGAAGGCGTTGACTTAGTAATCAAATTTATGAAATTTAATTTAGTCCTTGGCAGAATTTCCATCTTCCATATTAGGATGATTGTCTATCTCCTTGTGAACTCCATCATGAAGTTTGATGCTGTTATGTATGATGCGTCATCTTTGCTTTTTTCCTCAGACTTCAAGGACCTGAGGGCTGTTGACCTCCTTGACATGGCCTTTTTCCCTGATGAGTTGGTCAGACAACTGGCAAAGAATTTTTTAACCGATATGGCAAGGACTGCAATGATAACCTAGGTGCTTCATCCTCCAGACTTCCCTCTACACCATCCTAAAGCTGCTCCATTTCATCTTCCTCTTTAGTGAGCAGACCAGTGGACCTTGGGACCCACCAACCCCATCGAGAAGACAGCATTCTATTTTTTCAGTTACACTCCAAGCAGGAGATGACAGTTGCTCTTTCACCTATGATTCACAGGGGAATCATTTAGTGGGGGAGGGCATATTTTCACCCCTCAAGCCCCAAGAAGTAACAGCAACTGGTTTTCCATTATTCCTACTGAAATTCAAATATGTCATCACATTGTTATATATTCTATCTATCTATTTTATGTGCTTCAAAAAGCACATAAAATAGCTCAAAATAAAAATCCCCCAGCTGATTAGGCTCACTTTGCGCGCCAAACCGTCTTCTCCCCCCCCCCCCCCAACAAAAATCTGAAATGATGCCCCTGCCTATGAAAGGCAGCAATCTTTAACTGAATTCTCCAGCTCAAGGGAAAAAATAAAAAAGTTTTTGGACCACATACACATCTCTTCTGCTAGTAAGAGCTTCTATCAGAGATTCTGGAAGTTATGGCAGGAGACAGGGCCAGAGCTATGTACAGTGGATGGAATTCATGCTGGCTACCAACTCCCCTTTTTAAGGGACATACAGGGGAGATTCATATATGTCCAAGATCTCAGACAACAAAGTGGATTCAGTGATTGAGTAACTGGTGATTGAGAAAGTAACAGAAGGGTCAGGTTGCCAAGGTTCTACATTCATATGTCTTTTGTCCCAAAGGCAACATGAGGATGGCACCTAATCAACATTGTCAGCTTACTGAATGAGTTCTGGCAGCAGACCCTCTTCAGGATGGAGACTGTGGAGTCATTGAGGCAGCCCATCAGAAAGAGAGATTTCCTGGTACACCCCAACATACCTGACATAAGGAAGCACTTGTGCTATGTTTGGGGAGGCAAGATTTTCCAGTTTTGTCCCTTGTTTTTTTTACCTGGCTACAGTTCCATTGGTGATTTTTACCAGTACTTTGGGACCAGTAGCTGCTTAGACACTCAGTTATGACAATATTTGAAAGCACTGGATGATTGATTGGAAGGACCCAGTTCCTTGAGCTCCAGAAACACTGTTCAGGCATACTTCCACACAAAGTTGAGTTCACCTTCTTGGACAGCAAGCAACAGGAGGCAGACAGAAAGTGACAAATCAGCTTCCTAGAGCTGAAGGTAATGTTTCTTGGCTTTTAGTTATTTGCTTAGTAGAAAGTAGGGTTATCAGAGTTACAGCAGACAGCTTCACCTGAGTGATCTACCCAGGAATCAGGAAGGGATGGTCCGAACCTGTGTGGTGTCTGACAGTGTACTGTGTGTTTATGTTGGCAGAGGCAGTAGAGTTGAGATTGTTTCAAGGCTTGTGCTGGGAAAGTGGAACATCATTGCAGAGAATCCAAGCACAAGGAACAAAGTTCTGTCCTCAGAGCAGTTGCTGGATTTGGAAGTCTGCAAGACTCTGGGGGTGCATGGGGCATGCTTCTCATGGGTTTCTTTGCAATGACCTTGAACCACAAACCCCCTCTGTAGTGCTTTGCACAGCCAGACCCAGTTACCAGGAAGCTGAATGCCATGCTTCACAGGAGGAATAGTCTCAGTTGTATGCCTTATTTCCATTCAACCTGATGATGGAAGTCCGAGCAAACCTGAGCCTCTTACCACTTCAGACTAACAGTGATAGCTCTGACTATACCAGGATTTGTATCTGGACCTTTAGTTGTTAGTTGACATCCAAAATCCTGCTACCCAGGAAGACTCCTGAAGCAGTTACATATTTATAGATTCCATGCAGACCTGGGAACCTTCTGTCTTCATGCATAGAGGTTATTAAGTGAGGCCTCGACCTGTAGCCTTCAACAGCAAAGTGGCCTAGATTCTTTTGTTGTTGTACCTTTATTCCTGTAGTTGCTGACTTATTTCATCCATCAGTGCACCCAAAAAATTATCTGTTTTTACAATCAAAGGCTACAAAGCTAGAACTTCAGTGCATTATAATGAATGTCACCAAGGACCTCAGGAAAGCTATAATGGGGCCTACCCTTAGGTAGGACATACCCTTCGAAGCCTTATCAGCTTTGAACTTCTGCGTATTACTGTGAAATTTTCCTTCCTGCTAGCTTTTGTGTCTTGGAGATGTGTGAGTGGGTTGAACACACTGTCTGCCAGTAGCATGAGTACCATAGGTAGGTCTTTGGTGGCCTGTCGTTTGCTCCTGATTTTGCTAATAAGTTCCAGAGGATTGGCACTATTAACAGTACTATTGCTATGTTTGCATTTTTAGCCTTGGCATCCAGTATTCAAATGACCTCTGTCCTGTGAGAACCTTCCACTACTTCCTAGAGAGGAATTAGGCATGTAAAAAATTAGAATTTTAGACTTTGTTGATACCCATTGAAAAAATTGTTTTCAAAAACAGTGTCCTACTCACTAAGACAGGTCATTTTTCAGCATATTAGGCATTTCAGAAAAGGAGGCTGGCCAAGTAAGAGTGATTTTGAATGAAATCAGAGCTCTTTTAATTTCTCTGGCCATCAGGAGAAACATTTGAGATGTGGTATGCAGGTATGTTGGGATGCCAGTCAACCTTTGACTTTTTATTACCTTTGAGATATGCACAGAGGGATGGGATGGTACTTACTGGGTCTTAGTTGCAGTGGGATGCTGTTTTGTCTGGCAGTGGAAGATGTACTATACTCTTCTTCCTGGTCCTTGAAACCGTCCATTTTCATTCTCCACACATTCTGAGAGCTGTATTCTTTTGGTGTTATAAGCATCTTTGTGATTTTTTTTGTGATATATAGAAGTACATACTGTCAACTTTACCCTCTGGATGTTCATCTACTGACACTACCCCAAGAGAATACCTGAGACACTTAGTGTTTTACCTGTTCTCTCCCCTAAATGTTTCAGTGGACCCACTGAACCTTTGCAAAGGCTTGGACTTTCCAATTGCTCAGAGTTCTACCCAAATTGATGGGTTTGGTTTGAACATTGAAGGTTTTGTAACAAAATATTTTCATTCAAACCCATCAGTCATATATGAAGTACCCTCCTCCCATTCCCTTATTCCCATGGGGTCACATATTTTTTACATAAAACGAAAATTTGGATAGTTGCTAACTACTGGAGGGATCAGAGGTGCACATGCTTCAACAGTTTCTCATAATTAGTTCTGTTATTCTGTCCAAGAGACATTTGAGTACTGTGCATGTATCTGGGGATATTTGGGCCCCAAAGGAGGCACTACATGTTTGATAATTTGTATAAAAAATATTTTTTAGTGTTGTAGAATCTTAATTTAAAAAGTCATATAATTTTACTACCTTGTTATTCTGTTTTCACTCATTATTTTGTAACACAGTACTGTATTTGGAAAGCAAAAGACTAATTTACTATAAGTGGAAGTAACTCCAGATATAGTGGTGGTTTCATGAGTTTTGAAGTAACCTTCACCAATATCTTTTCTCAGAGTGTAATTATTCTTCATTTTATTCCATCCATGTGTGAAGTATTCTGTCATAAGATGGAAGTTAAAAAAATTTGTTGTTAGCTTACACACGTATATTTTTCAGGTGCTGCTTTTGGGGCCCGCTATATGAACATTGAGGGAAGAAAAATTTGTTTAGGTTTGTGGGACACAGCAGGAAGTGAAAGATATGAAGCAATGAGCCGTATTTATTACAGAGATGCAAAAGCAGCAGTGATTTGTTATGACATTACTAATATTAAGAGGTAAGAGTTTCAGTCTTTGCTATCTAATGTAGATATTTTTCTTCTCTTGATTTTCCCTGTAATTAAAGACAAATTCTCAGTACAGTAGTATGGTTAAATTACTTTAGACTTATGGTCATGTGAGGTTATTGATTAACTGAATATATAGAGTTAACATGTAAGAACTGATGGATCTAACTGCAAACGTGCATTAGGCACCTATTGCTCTAATTCTGTCTTTAGATAATTGTGTGGGAACATTTATTTCATTGGTGTGTATTGAAAAAATCAATATTTTAACATATAGCATTCCATTGATTAAGAATTAACATTTGCCAATTACCCATTTCTAAATTTAGTTACAGAGTACTCATTATTATTATCATTGTCTAACTGCCCTTGGACATTAAAAGATATTTTTTTTATTTTTCTTATGGGCAGTACAAGATAATTTTTTGTTTACAGATACTGTGGTATCCATAGTTAGCTTGTCTGTGTATAATAGCATGGAAGGGATTTGGGTGACTCATGTTAGCTAGTGCTTTGTTTCAGTTCAGTTCATGGTTGCTTTATTGAATAACCTCTAACCTAGGAATTGTTTTTTCTCCAAAAGCTGTCTTACACTGAAATTTGAAACTGTTTTCTTAGTGTTGATCGTGCAAAGTTTTGGGTAGGAGAAGTTCAGAAACATGAGGAGAATTGCAAGCTGTATTTATGTGGGACGAAACTAGATCTGGTGAAGGAGGATCCTCAGCGGCGTGAAGTAGATTACCATGACCTCAATGACTATGCAGAAGAGGTATGTTGAACTTTCATTATTACTGATTTACGGTAATCTTTTTAGTCACAAAGAATATTAGTTTTGTATTAGACAGAATAATACACAGAGAAAATATTTATTGATGGTCAGCTTACATATATTGTGCGTTTGACTTTAAAAAAATTTATCATGTATATGCATCATATTTTCTTTTCCAGATAAATGGTAAACTCTTTGAGACTTCAAGTAAGACTAACACTAATATTGAAGAATTGTTTGCATGTATAGTGGAAGATTATGCAAAAGACAATGCGGCTGTTATTGCTACATTGGAAAGGCAGACTGTGGATTTGACTGATGAAGAGAAGAAAAACAAGTGCTGTTAAGGTTGTATATTTATATAAGAAAGAGGTTTAGTATTCTGAAAGTCGGGTCATTGCCGATGCGAAGAGGATGCCTGAGTTGGGCATTGTCTCTGCAAAGGATGTCAACAGACAGTAATTGATAATGGAGTTGGTTACAGTGTAATTTACAGTTGTTATGAATCACCTTCCCATGAGAATTAACTGCCTTACAGTACAATATGTACAGTAATGTAAATACTGTATATATGTGAATGGTACATAAAAATGAAATAGGTTAGTGACAAGGCACAGTCACCATCTGTTCTTTCACAGTGAAGGTATTGTGTATATTTCTTGGTATCTTTTTAAGTGTCTTCTTTTTCACAATGTTCACAATGTGATATGTATAGAGGTATGTCATTAAGTTTGTTTTGTTTTGATATCCATACTATCTTTTATATTAGTTGTATATCATGTTGTGTATAGTTAAATATAAGTTTTTAATACTTTGTTGTGTATTCATCATATTATGTATTTTAGGCTGATACTAGCTGGAATTCCCGAAATGTCATGGCATTAAGAAGACAAGGAAATTGAATGTTGCTTCGGGAGCGGATTCAGGGATGTATTGTTAACCTTTCACATCAGTCAGTTTTTGTGCCAGTACTCAGTACTGCAGTACACTGCAGGATGTGTGTCAGTGCATTCGTTAGTCATAATTAATCCCATGTTGGAATGTTGTAAGATATGAAAAGTATAAGTGTGTTCTCTTTTTGTGGCTTTGAATTGGGAACCAAAACTTTTTCCCTGTGATAAAGCATTTCTGAGTGCACCTTTTGCACCATAGGAATGTTAATAATGTAGAATATACACTGTAAAGAATAGAATGGAAAGTAAGATTTTGGGAGTGGCCCACAGGAGACTTATGAATTTAAGGTAGTTATAGTATGTATGCAGTAGTCACGTTATGAATTTAAGAGTGATAGCATTTGTTATTTACTGTAGTAGGTGAAGTTGTTATATTTGCTAAATAATTTTGCTCTAATACATGTCAAAGTGAAATTTACGGAAAAATTAAATAATAATTTTTACAGACATAGTAATTGGACTTCTGGATTTCAGTGTAACTTAGTTAAATGGCACCATTTCTTAGTATACCACTGAAATAACAATTATTATTATTATTAATATTATTATTATTATTATTATTATTATTATTATTATTATAACAGCAAATTAGTTTAATGAGACCACTGAGTCACATTTTTAGACTCATAGGGTTTGCCTAAAGGGTTGTTCTTGAGGAGAAATTGTTGAAGTAGGTGGACAGCTTAGTGGGAAAGTTAAGTGGAGAAAGCATGTTCCTCTTAGTAAATATGTCTTATTTTATATATGATCAGTGGATTGTATGCAGTTTTGTGTTTTAGTGGCCTAAACTATAACTTTACTGGAGAGGTGTAGCTTATTGACTTTGTCGTCAAATTAGCTAGTATCTGTCAGTCATCTGTTTAGTTGTAGAACTACAGACTTTGGAAATTTAGTTGTTTTGGTTTCGGTAATTTTGCATTAACGTTCTATTGTTCTTTGTTATTATAGGTTCATCATTACATACAGGGTATCCCATTTTCATTCTTATTCAATTACAAACCTTTCTGTGGTGTTATGGTTGGTAACAGGCCATCTTAAGCTGAAGCAACTGGTGAATGGGTACTATAAGAATTATTGGTGGCATGAGGGAGCTGTCACACTGGAATAGTCCTGTGCTTTTTCATTGATTGCATTTGACTCTTCTGGTGAGTATCATAATGGATGCATCTTTGTTGTGCTGATGAATGGGCCATCATGATTCCTCTTTACTTTGAGGATAACCAGGAAGCATTTGTCAGCATCCTTTTCTTCATTTGTTTCTAATTGTTTTCCAGTTACCTGTACCTTTGCCATCCATATATCAGTACTGTGTGTAATTATTTTACAGTGAACTTTCTGATTATCAGTTTCTTGTTTGGTCATTATGGAGTGATTCTTCTCTTGTTTTTATATTGAGCTTTTTTGCTGTGTTGTATGTCTATATATTTCTCCCCATGCAGCATATATCAGTTGTAAGTGCATTATTTTTGCACAAGCATTTGCATTGGTAAAATATTACACCAGCATCTTGATTACTTACTGATCCTTTGTTTTTTAAAGAAACTGATGCCAGATGCAGTTACTCAGTTTTTGCAGTGGTGTATACATTTCGAAGAGGATTTCCTCCTACGGAAATTCTTGCACTGTTGAGGACTGTAAAAGCATTGTTTTGACTCAAGCTAGTACTTGTCCAGATGTGTTGTTACAAAACCCTTAAAGTGATGAAGGTTGAGAACACCTCAGATCGGTGAACCACCTCATACTTTTTCCTTTTATCAAATCCATGAAGTTCGTCTTTACAAAGTGAAGGTTTAAGCACAATTTTAGGTCAAACCAAGAACATGTGATATGAATTACTCGAATCACAATATCCAGCAGGTACTTTGTGAAAATATTGGGGAAATGTAAATTTGTGGATAGATTAATGACACAAATAGATATGCACATTTAGCTTGTTTGAATTAGGTTAATATACTTTGCACCAGTAGCAGATTTTTTTATACGCATTTTCATGGAATTTTATACTTAGTTTCTAACTAGATGCAGTTGTAAATATGTTTTTTCATTCTTTACTGTTATAGTGTGATTTTACCGTAGATTTGAAGATTTAATTTCTTTGAGGCATTTTTTGATCATAAACAAAGCAGTAAGATCAATATGGAGTACAGTAGTTGTTCATTAGTTAATATTTCAGTGGTCATTAACAAGTCCTGCAGCACTAGTTTTGACTTGGATCTGACCTGCAATATCATATACTGTACTCACTTTTTACCAAGTTTCTGTTAATAGATAATTTGTGTCACTTATATGTAGAGTTCATGTAGAGATGTATGTCAGTTTGACTGTTCGGGCATGTTTGGAGACATAATTGACTGGTTTTCCAAAAATAGCTTGCAGCAAGTGCAAAACAGGTTAAGCAGAGGTTTCATATAAAATCCAGAAACCTCTTGAGAGGCAGCATGAAAGTCTACTTTTAGAAACTTTAGCTTTAATTTTACGTAAATCATTCCAGTTTTTTTTGTAAAATCCATGATTTTTTGTATTACTCCTTTAGGTTATATTGTTTGATCACAATTTTCCAAATGCAAATACAGTAGTTACT
This sequence comes from Macrobrachium rosenbergii, assembly GCF_040412425.1. Taxonomy (NCBI): domain Eukaryota; kingdom Metazoa; phylum Arthropoda; class Malacostraca; order Decapoda; family Palaemonidae; genus Macrobrachium; species Macrobrachium rosenbergii. The sequence continues at coordinate 37,252,043 of NC_089787.1, read as the reverse complement.
AATGCAAGTTCTATTGATACTCTTAATTTACTGTTATACATTGATGCATGTTTGGAAGGTGATACAGAAGGGTGCTGAAATTTTTTCATGAAAGTGTCTTTATTTTTATCTTTGTTCTTTGCCTAAGTTTAATTGTCCCCATGTAGTTTTACTGATTTTTGTCTTTTGTCTTACATAATTATGAATTATTGTCATTAGGACTCAGTATTTAGACTGCACAATGTTTTAAAAATATAGTTCTAAGTCTTTGCAAGGTATGATCAACATTTATGTTTAGCATTGCAAGTTGAAGTTTTTTCTGTTGATTTCTAACTCATTTAATTGAATAAATATGGCATTTAAGTGATATTGATGTTAATGCTTTTGAATGCAGTGTATGTTGACACTTTGAAACATTTGTTATGCAAATAATGAACAGTCATTAAATGATTGTAACATTAACAGAGTGATAGGAGAGGTCTCTTGAGGCCACCTTATGAAAAAAGAAATTTGGTTTGGTGGTCTGCTTAAACTTACAGTTAGTGTTTTCAGTCTACTGAATAACTGTTGTACTCTTAAACAGGCCACCAAAAAATGCTGTCCATCAGATTCCTGGGTGTCATGTTTCACTCTTTGTTACATGTTCGTTTCACTTTTTGTTACATGTATGAATTGAAGCATCTCATGTTTAATACAGAATTTCAAAGTGACATGAGAGTTGATCATAAATTGGGACTTACTTTACAGTAAAAAATATTGCACAAACCAAATGGACTTGTTGATTTTGGTAGTTGAGGGGATGTTTTTGCAACAAATCTATAAAAAAGATAACTTCCTAAGTTTATGTCTTTTTAATTAAGCTCAAGGGTAAATATGAAAGTGATGTTACATTTAATTCTTCTTGATTTGGGGAAGAAGCTTAATCCATATTCATCAGCAGCTCAAGAAAACCATTGACAATGGATTAGCAAGATCATCTGCAGTATTTAAATCTAAATTTCATGTGGTCTTTCTCAAAAATTATGAAAATTTTAGAGAATGAACTTACACTTTAGGCACCTTTCTGTAACACCAGTTTCAGAAATCAGTGTGAAGGTCACTGAAAAAGGGTGTACTACAAATATTCAAAGCTCACTTATCCCTTTTATTTCATGAAAAAATGTCACTTTTCTCCGATGAAGGGTATTTTACTGTTTGCTTAGAGGTCTATGATCAAATCAACCCTAGTTTAGAAGGTGAATAAGCCTTGTTATGAAAGGCAGAGTTATACAAATAACATCCTTGAATTGTGGTATTTTCAAAATGCTTATGGCTACAGATGCTGTTGTCTAGCATTTTCATTTTTCCTAATCCAAAATTTGCATGCAAGTAGCTAAGGGAACATTAATCCTGGATAATCCATTTTGCCACCCAAGAAATTGCAAGTTTTTCATAGTGTTGAGGATATCTTTTGTCTCAGTGTGGCCACCATTGCTACAGCCACTGGGTGTGTCCCCACTGGCTTTATGGTGGTTCGTTGCATATATGTGGTATTTTACTTATTTGGCAAAAAGCATTGTGTGTGATCTCTTCAACTATTAAATTAGGATTAAAATGGGATAATTACATATACATGAAAATTAACCCTTCTATACAGTCGCTTACCGAGTGCATGGAGAAGATTTGGTGTATGCATTCACGTTGCTCACTAGCATGGAGGTCAAATGTATCTCAGTACTTTTAGTAACCCTTTCATAAGGATGCGAAGTTCTCCTTAATAAAGAAGCATTGTAATTTTTTTTTTTTAGGTTGTGTATTACTGTAATTTCTTTTGGCCTACTCAGAGTTAGGGCACCCGTCATTATAGAAACCTGTAGGCGGCAGGTGCATCAGTGCACCTTACGTGGTGCCTGTAGGCATTACTTGAGGTTTGCCATGTCTCTTTGGCCATCCACATTTCAGCCTTTTACTCTTGCCTCCATTGCTGCCTCCATTCTTCATTCTTAATGTCCAACACCTCTGTTATTTCTTAGTGCACTGTGGTGCTTTCTGCCCATTCCACCTTTGGATCTTTGTACTTCATTTCTTTTATTTTCCAGTTCTCTGTATCTTGCTGTCCAACAACTCCAGCTCCCTCCTTTCAGTGTTTTAAGCACTGAATACAGAGTAGTGGAAAGTGCCCCAGTGCTGGGCCTGATAGCCTAAATTTCATAAATCAGTCAACCAGTTGTTGCAGAAAAATTTCTCTGTCACCTTGTCATTTTACCTAAGGGGTAGTTCATTCATCTGATATTTAGGAACCGTTGTTCCCCATATTTGGTGGTGAAGGGAATACTAGTCATGTTTCTGTAGAATACACTAGAAATATGCCATCATATTATTTTCAATAGCTGGAGGGTCTCAGTCATGGGTGTGAAACCATTTATGTGCAGTACTTTCTCTCTCTCTCTCTCATCATTAGAAAGGGCATGCAGCCATACGTAGTAGTCATCTTAAGAAGAATTTTAAGGAAAATTAAGCCTTGTATAGTTTTCAAGGAGTTTCTTTGAGGTAAACTTGTAGTTAAACTGGGGTAGTCATAGTGCTTATGATATTCTGACTTTATTGGAGAAAATAAAATAAGAAAAAGATCTCCAGTAATTAACTACTGAAGATCAGAAATATCTTTTATGGCTTTGCTTTTTTCATATTTTCTTAGTGCTGAATTATTTGTTTTAATTTAGTCTTCTCCCACCTATAGTGGGTCAACTTCTTCAAAGTTGCATTGCTCCAGTTTTCACCTTTCATTGAAGAAAACTCGATGAGAGTAAGGACGAGGTGTGACTGATTGGTCTTGTGGAACTTCTACTCTGTTTACTAAAAATAACAAAATCATTTCATGAGAAATCAAGTTTGTTTCCCTGGGTTTGCTCCAGAAAACATCATTTGTAATTTTCTTGTATTCCATTCTTTATTATACTATGTAAATTTTGATTACAGAACACTATTAATTTAGGTGTGAAAAGCTAGGCAGCCAAAATTACTGTACTGTAATACCAAATTTTAGATAAAAACTGATTAGTGTACTTACCTTTCCCATTGTGAGTTAAAAGTTAAACCAAAGGTTCATTACAGAAGTTTTACAAGTAGCATTATAAACAATGGTTAGTGCTGGTGCATGTGGGTTGCTCTGTAGCCTATTGCAGAACACTGAGGTTTCCAAAACAGTTCTTTGCTCACACAATTGACCCAGCTCTGAATGAGTACCAGTGCTTAGCCAGGAGCCAAAGGCAAGAGAGAAAGGAGCCTGCCACCATACTCTTCAGTCTTGTAAAGTGTAATATGCATGCCTCTCTACAAGACATTCTCAACACCATTTAATAGGAATAACTTTCACTTTGATTCCGGTTAACATGTGAATAACTGATTCAGGTTTTATTAATAGGCTTTGGGACAGATATAATGTGTAGTGCACTGTAATTTCAGTCTTCAATTTTTCATTGATGCTATGATGTGAACTGTGTGTGGCCTGTGTTTATTGTGCATGCATTGTGTTTTACCTTATATTTCCTTCTTGTGTGAATACTGTGCTCTGTTTTTGGAGATTTAAAGGTTAGCCAGTGAGTGACAGAGGTAAAGGGTTCAGGTCATTGCACTTGAGCAAAACATCCTGGAAAGTGAACAGCATCCAAGCACCTGCCCTCCTCACATGTACCTAAGAGAAGAACAAGCAATGGGTAGATGACTGAGCAAGTAGACCTTTAGAGTGTAAAATGTTTAGTCTTTGGATATAAGCATGATTAATATTCTTTAGTGAAATATACAGGAATTTATGCTAGTCAGCTAGTTGGTCAATACCTGGTGATTTCTGAACTCTCAGAACTAAATACTGTATTTTGTTTGAATTTTTTATTTATGAATGTTTGGTGTGATGATTTGGCACTGGACCCTCTAGGTTATTCAGTTCTGTGCTGGATCTTTGGAAGGATTTTTACCAGGTAATTAGCAATTAAGGTCAGTGCGTGATACGTAGTCAGATTGAAAGATAAACAGTGGACCCCCGTCTGTTCGCAGTTCAGGATTCGCAACTTCACTTATTCTTATTCGCGGATTTTTCCATGGAACATATATCCACATTATTCATGGAAAACTTGCCTATTCGCAGAATTTTTCATAGCGAAATATTTACAAACTGTATTGTCATATTATTTTCGTGACTAAATACTTTTTTCATGGTAAAACTACTGTATGAAAATACGCAGTTATAAGCATTTTTATAGGGGGTTTATTTGGTGTTTGAACTATTAAAATGGGCAGTTATAAGCAATTTTAGAGGGGTGTCAAGTATTCATGGATTTTAGCTATTCGTGGGTGGTTGTGGTCCCTATTCCCCGCAAATCCCGGTTGTCCGCTGTATGTACACTGGCATAAGTAATCAAAAGCTTTACCAATATATTTGATTCAAGTTTAGTCTCTGTACACTATTTTTTATGCAGAAGATACGCATCAATTGGAAAAACAGAATGATACATTTGACAACGTTGATTATATGACAAGGATTTATGATTTTTAGCTTTTAACAATGTCCTAGTTATTTGTAATGTAGAGCAACTCAGGATGTAAGTCTCCATGTGACATTTATTGAGATTTTATTTTAATTAATATTCAGTGAAAATTATTTCTGTATTTGTTGTTAAGAGATTAAACAATACTTATTAAGCATTCTTCTCTGAAATTCAGTGAGAAGTCTGATTAGTATGAAAAAGGACTTTTTCCCACACTTTGTGATTTCGATAACTAGGCATGCTTGTCTCAAATTGTTTCAGCTCCTAACAAACAAGTTGAAAATACATTTCAGCTCCAAGTAGTTATGTTAATTGAGGTTAGGTTAATGCTGTTGTGGCTGAAATTGTGTGAATCCATCTGGTTTTTTGGAAAATGATGAAAAATATTTTGTTTGATTCTTAATTTCAAGGAGATGAGCTTTGTCAGTAACATACAGATCTGAATGATGATTTGAGTACAGTATTGGTTTATTAATCTTCTTGATACACAAATCATATCTTAGAGTTGTAATGATTTTATTCAGACCCTGCCCATGCCTTTCCAGTTCATGTGGCACAAGGGTGTTTTTTTTTATTATTATTAGCTGCACAAGCAAACACATGCAAATGGTTTAATGTAAGAATATGTTGTTCATGAAATCTTCTAGTTAAATGTTTACTGCAATTTTTTTGTAAATATGATAAATGTTTGTGTGATTTTATGCTAGCCATGTAGAGCCACCATTGAGGTTTGGTTGGTACGACTACTGATATTTAGAAATGAATGAAACTGCAAATAATTTTATATTGTAAATTAATTCCCATTCCTGTTTGATGTATTAAGTCTCTAATACCGTATGGCTGCTCCAGCAAAATTAAAATGTTACAAGTGTACCACATCAGATTTTCTCTTGTGAATTATTTTTTCATTCAATGATATAAAGTGAACGCAATGTATTCATTTAGATATGAGGATGCAGCCAAGTTCTTGTCTTGAAATTTATCTTATATTGATGAAGAATATGGGAAAAGGCATTTAAAGCGTTTGATTGAAATTTATGTGGTCATTCAAATCTTCATTTTTCGGTAAAAAGTGAATATTTTCACAAATAAATTTTTGTCACTTGAATTGTCACGGAAGAATGCAGAAAGGGGAACTCAGATCCCTTAAAGCATCAACTGTGATCTGTATCAACAGTCACAAATCCAGTAAGAATAGCATGAACTATTATTTCATATTCTTGCTGACTGAGAATTTGTAAGGTATACATTATATCCAAATAGATTTCAATTTCAGTTTTTAGTAAATAATAATTGTATCAGATGAGTTAACCAGTTTAATTTAAGAAATATCAGAGAAGGTTTTTTTTTTATTTTGAATGGCAATCTTTGTAATATTTTCTATGCATACTTTTTTGTTTTATCAGTTTCTGTACTGGTTTTGATGACAAGTGGGATAAGACTCTGAGAATTAAATATCTTTAAGGTTAAATGTTCAGGTCCAGATTTCTTGAGTTGGCCTTCCATTCTAGATTACTCATTTTATTCCTTCTTTAGATGATAAGGTTGTGTTTTTTACATTAGGTTTCCTTGTAATTTCCTGGAAAGTATGTTGTACAGGTACAGTATATACTTTGAAGATTTTTATTACTTGAAATTATTAATCAGTTTAGGTTAGTAATTTTGTAAATTATTTTAATTGATATTAGTATATTTTATAATATGACATAGATGTATAAAACAGAACATTATTTAATGTCAACACAAAGCTCACGTAAAGTACACCAGTTTAAAAATGTGTGACAATATGCTTCGTAGCCTTTTGAAAAACTGCACAAAATAACTGATAGTGTGATGTGGATTTTACCAGTCTAGTATTTCTTGAATCACTTCACCCGCCATTTTTGAGGATACAGGTTATGATGGCTTAAGTGTCAGATGTAGTAGCTCACTTTTCTCTTGCTTTTTGTGGCTGTCTTTATACGTCCCAGTCTCTAAACAACAGCCAAATTACCGCGTGCTTTGTGTTCCATGATGTATATTTTCAGGTTTCGCGTAAGAACAAATCCTTTGGGTGAACCAAAGAAAGTCTCAAAATATGACACTTTGGTGTCCAGAAACTACTTTGTGATATGTAAAGATGTGACAGTTTTTCAAAATCCCTCGCAATGCTTCTCTCCTGTTTTATGGTTGGTGCTTTTCAGTTGTGAATTTGTTGCTATTTTTACTTGGACTTTTATTTTAAGTAATACATTTGTAAGAATGAGGCAAAATTTGTCATTGGTGACCGCATGAGCTTTTTAGTGGTCTGATATAGCTTTTGATGTTAACGGCGAAGTTTGGCAGATCATCTAAGAAAATTTACATATGTCTCCTTTTAATCCTTAGAACTAGCTCCATTAGGAGTAGATGCATTCATACTAGTATGACATGTTGTAAAGTATGCAAAGGCCTTGGCGTTTTGTCTTTTGAGATAAGTACACTGAAAATCTTTAGTCATTTGTGGTAGTCATGTTTAACTTGGATTCCTTTTAATGTGTAGAAACATATAGCCTTTTGGCTAAAAGACATGGTAGGGAATGAGATCTTTTCAGGCTGAGAAGTTTTGCTCATTGAGGTTGACTTGCAGTAAGCCTTCTTGTGATTGAGCAGATGATTGCTAGGATAATTTGTGCCCTTAAAGTGTGCTGCATTTGTGATATTGCTAACTATGGTAAGATTCATTAGCACAAGCATACAATTTGTATATTCTATATCTTTCAGGAACTGTACTTTGATGTCCAGCTGTTGTTGAAGTTACCTTTGCTTTATAATGTCCTTGCAGTGTTGTAGTAGCGACAGTTGCTTGGTGTTTTTTGACACTGTGCTGTTTCAGTGCATGCAGATGGAAGGGAACAGTAAAATTATGCATGATATCTCCTTCTCTGCTACTGCAATATTTAGGAGTGGTATCCCACTGACATTTTGAAAACTATAAGAATCTCTTACACCATTTTAGGGTGAAGTCCACTTTGGGGCTTCCTTCATTCAAGCCTTCTTCTTCATCATCATTGACGGACCTTACATTGAATGCTGTGATTATTTTGGTTTTGATCCCTAAGGAGAAAACGAGCAGTTCTATTATTAAGCAAAAGTGTGCACATACTGGCTGGAGCTCTTTCCCAAAAGACATTGCATAGACTTCAGTTTTATGATAATGAGACTGAAAGTAGTGAACTAAGGGTTTAAACTTGTTTGGTGATTTGGATGTTCTTTACTCCATCTGATCTGGTAAGAAGTATTTGAAGAGGGCAAGTAGTTGCATACTGTACTCAGATTTTCACTTTATGGTATGGAGTTCTTTGATAACATTTAATCCCGGTTGCTGGAATTCATAATGGTTTAGCTCCCAATTATGTGATAAGACTTCTTGTGCATTTGTGGTTTAAGGAAAAGTTTTATAGATTTTCAGTTACTGAAGGCTAGCATATGGTGCTGTTAGTCTTCCTCTTTAAAGCAAAGACTTAGCCCATGCACATATGCTTCTTCCTTTAGTTTTGTGTCAGCAATAGATAAGCTTTGTGACCATTCCATGATCTGTTAATATTGTTACCATGCATAAACAAGGCATTCTTTGAGTAGGTTTTGGTCGACTCAGTTTGAAGAGCTTTCAGAAATGCAGAAATGGTAATTGATTCTGAGCTTCTTCTTGTTTTTTGTTCCAACTCAGTTTTGTAAATGTACACATTTAATCTTATATATTTTTGGTAATTTTTGGCATCATAAAGAACTAAATGCTTTTAACTTAGAATAATTACGGTTTTTAGTGAATATAACCATCATAAAATTGTACACATATCATTCATTGTGATTTATTGATAGCTAAATAAAATTTTATGAGCTGGGCAGGCTCCTCCACAACAGAACACAGGACTTCTTTATCAAAAATATGGAAGTCATCATTTCATATGTTTTTTAATCTTGTACCAAAATCAGTCAGTCAGAATTTTATTAGATGCTAAATTGAAAGTGCAGAGCTAACACTAGTAAATGTTTTAAGGTTTGTAAGAGTTGTATGAAATATTTTTTCAACATACAGCCCCTGGTTTACATTTACTGTAAGCTCACCACCAATTCTGTCTTCATTTTTGTCTGTTAGACTATTTATTAATAATACTGATTCTGTCTTCACTGATTCCGATGGAGCATAATGACAGTTTAACTGGTGACAGCATGTTTAGCCTGCAGAAACCCTTTATGCCTCCCCTAGGAGAGAGTTAATGTGTCAAGTTAGTCTGACTAACCTAGTATTCAGTAATAATAACAGTAATTTGAAGGCTAGTCACTTCTTGCAGTTTTGACGTAGGAAAAACTGGGTTCAGCTTCGCTGAAGATAAGGGAAAATGCCCTCTTATCTTTGAGTCTATTATACTCTATCACGTGTCATACTGTTTTCATTACGACACAATACCCGGCTACAAGACCAGGCTAGAAAAATATTTCTTTGATACTAGTCTAGTCACCATGGGAGCACTGGCACCATGGGGGTAACTCCTTTGAGGACGAGACAGCGACTACCAAAAATAGGTTTTTCCTACGTCAAAACCTGTTTTTTGTTCACCATTGTGGTAATGAGGATGTTAATACAGTATGGGGAGAGACCAAAAGAATCTACTGTTGTCACAAATTTTGATTATAATTGTGACCAAACTGTGTGGTTAACTTTCTGAACTTTCATTCTAACCTTTGTGGTTTGGGGTTTACACCAAACATCATCAGTGGGATATACAGCACAGTAGTTTGGACTTGTTAATCATTTGACATAACTACAGTACTGCATTTAACTTGTTCTTAAGCTAGATAGCTTTCTGTTAGTAAGTGCAACTGGATTTCATTATTATTTTTCCAAGGTTGATGAAGATGTTTTCATAAACCCTATGTTTTTAAGCTTACAAGGGATAGTTGTTTAAATAGTCATTATTTATGGTTCACATTTTTGAGTCAAGATTTCCCTGTCAGGTGATTTATGAAGGAAGTAAGTAATTATAGTACCATAAAGATTTTGTGCTTATGCCTTGAATTATTTGAAAATTGTTTCATAGGTTTATAACATTTTTCAAGAGATAGCATATTAAATTGAAGGTTGTTTTATTGGGTTGATTCAATGCAGTTGGATACTCTCAAAACTTGTGCTGTGAAACCCTTTGAAGAATGGGAAGAAATGAAGTTTTGTGTTTTCATTTTTGTCATTTCTTCCTCTTTTTTGTTTAGAATATTTTTACAGACATATCAATGAAGTTATATAAGTGAAGAAATAATTCTGAACTACCTTTGTTTTAAATCTTGCATTGTCTTAATTACAATTCCATTTCTTCTGTTAGCTTTTTTTTTTTTTTTTTACATTCTGCCTTCTCTTGCCTTTCATTTCGATGTTATATGACAGTTCAGTTTTGCTGCTTTATGTCTGTGAAGAAAATAAGCTGCTGAATATGAGCAGTTAGTAAGAAAAATTCTTTGAATGGCATAGGTCTTACATATACATATCTACATTTTGTTTGCAGATATAAAGTATCATGCACCTTGCTTGCAGATGTAAAAGTGTCATGCATGTTGTTTGTGTATGTTAACTACTATTTTATTGTTGAGTCTAGAATACTGTATGTAGTAGGCAGGCAAGATTTCCCAGAAGCATCATTTTGTAAGTCATGGCATTCTAAATCTGACATTAATATTTGTTGTTTGAATGTTCACAAGGTTATTTTATAATTTTTGTAAATATTGTATTGTTTTCATGTGTTTTTTTTATTTTTCCAAATTTTTATTAAAACTGTTGAAAAAGAACCTAGTAGTCATATATTACTTTGTTATGCACTATAGTATTGATTATGTAGGCTAATGTACCAAACAAGTTATTATTTGTATTTAACTGCAAATTACTAATAAAGCACAATTTTGCTTTTGCATTTGTTTGTTGTTTGGTAATTTTATATGTTGTATTTACATATTAGAACTTTTGTAATAGTTTTATTGGCCTTGTAATATTTTTATGTAAATGATCTATGCTAAATATTGTAAAGGGTGAAAAACATCAGTAAAAGGAATTTATATGTTTGCTACAGGTCTTGTTATTACATTCCCCAGAATATGTTTAAAACGTGTGTACTAAAACGAGAAAGTCTCTTTTGTATTTGTTAGTTTAGGACCTTTCTGTGTCCGATGTTGGTGGATTGAGGACAACTAGGGTGCTAGAAGCATTCCATAGGCCAAAATACAAACCCTCTAGCAGTCCTAAAGAGAGAAGTTTATTTATTCCTTAATTCATATGGTGGACTTAGTAAATAACTGAGTGAGTTTAGGTAACCCCTTGCTTTTCATGATCAAACATACATCAGATGTCATGGGCTATGGACATCAATACCGTACCTGTGTGGACCCCTTGCTTGTTGCAAGCCATGTGGCAAGTAAATAGTGTGCAAAATTTTAGACCCTTTTGAGACCAAGTGATGATGATAAGAGTATAGGACTTATTTTCAAGACAGTGCGACAAACATTACCTTTTCCTAACTCAGCCCCTAAAAGCAGCCATGAAAATGAATAAGGTTAGCACTTGAGTTCAGTGTAATTCTTAGGATTTATTGACCTTTAAATAAAGCTTTCCAAAGCTTACCAGTAGGAGGAAAGAGGCAGTCACTGAACGATCATATTCCAGTGTTACCGATTTCTACAAAAAAACTGGGAAAAGTAATCTGTTAGCCTGCTGGCTTGCGTAAAAATAACGGGAATCGGTGTGTCAAGTCATAAAATAAGTATCATTGATTTTTAACTTTATTGCTAAATTATTAATCTCCTGCAACATCTTGGTAACCTTTCAGGTGCTGAGTCTAACATTTCCTTAACCTCCGAGGACACTGGTCTTCTTACATAAAGAAGTTTACTGTTGTAGCAAAAGCCACGGCAATTTGCAGCTAAGCTCGCCCAATGCACGCCAGTGACTGGCTACCAGGTACCTCTTGAAAGGGGAGTGATGTCACTAACTCAATATAAGCCGTTCCACATAGACCACATTAATTGAAATGAAGTAAAGGCTTATGCAGCCATTTCCGATATTAAGGAAATAATTCACCAAAATCCTGCATGTCAAATGTTAATATCATGTGGGATTAGGCCTACATATCAAATTCTCATATTTTGAGGCAATGTCAGGGCATAGGCCTGCATGTCAGTTTCTTAGATTTTGAAGCAATGACCAGACACAGGCCTATTTTTCCACATATATTTGGGGATAAAAAATCAGAAAGCTTGTACAAATAATTTTTGGTAGGCAAGGAGTCTTTTTTTTTTTTTTCATATATTGTTAGATAAGAAAAATCAGAAATCTTGTAAAAATAATTTTCTGTAGGCAAGGCGTCTTTTCCCAAATATTGGAAGATAAAAAAAGGAGAAAACTTGTACAGATAATTTTTGGTAGGAAAATCAATTTTGGTAGGCAAGGGGTCTTTTTCCCGTATACCGGAAGATATAGAAAATAAGAAACTTGATGGAAATCATTTTTGGTAGGTAAATCATTCTTGATAAGCTTGACTTTTTTCATATATTGAAACCTTTTAAGAATAAAGTTTGCTTTGTCTGTTTTACACATTTTTACGATATGATGATGATAATAATAATAATAATAATAATAATAATAATAATAATAATAATAATGATAATAATAATAATAATAATATAATAATAATAATAAAATCAATGGTTTACTTTAAAGTCAAACGAGTATCAGAAACCTCATAAGGTCCAAAGTCCACACTAGATATAAAATAAAAAGATATTTAAAACAACAGGAAACCAGAGCCATGGAGTACTGTGAATGAAATTTGCTTCTTGCTCATGACCAGAAATATCTTCCAAATATGCAGTTAAAATTGCCTCAGGGAGGTGTGCCGGATAAAGGATTAATGAGTGCAAACAAGAAACATAGTGTAAACAAACAACGATCGACATTGGCGTCCTTTTAAGCGAGTGATTACTTCGCTTTGTTGTAGTTCAAAGCTACTCGGGTCAATGGAAAGACGGCTGTGCAATAGTCACATCAAACATGGGACGCCGTGTTTTCGAGGAAGGTTGGATGGTCCTCTTCATGTATGTGGCGGCGTTATGGACGCCAGAAGCTGTCAGTGGGATTAAGAATTCAGAAGAACTGCGAATGTCATCAGGATATCGGAAAGGTATGAAACTGAAAACCCAGTAGATTTGTTCCATCTGTTGCTGAAATAAAGTATTTTTGTCCTACATGCTGCGAGAAAGGAGGAAAATATAATTGTAATTTGTTAGTCTTAACTTTTTAACATGGCGTGCAATATTAAGTGCGTTTGCTACCGACTGAAAACTGATTTCAGACTAACATAGGTAGGCAAATAATTTTGAAATAAGTATAGCAATTGAGCTACAAAGCCATAAAAACTAAATGGAACATTCGTTAATTTTGATGTTCACTTGCAGTACAGTGTTGAGACTGCATGAATATGCTCAAGTCGGTGGGGATGCATTTTGCAATTTAATCCGTTTCGTTTATTTTTTTCTACCGTGTACGTATCATAGCCTCCAAACGCACTGAGGTCTCTTGTGAGATCCTGCCACCCTTTCCTGCGTTTTATGTAACATAATTTCCTATTCCTTCTCCAGCGGCTTTCATCCAAGTAGGCATAGGTCTTCCAATTCTTCTGGTGCCCTATAGGAGCCCCGTTGATACCATGTTTAATGAATTTAAATGAAAACCTTTGAATTTTTGCGAGTTTTACGGTATTAACAGTGAAGTGATTTACTTCTGAGATGTACATTTTTATAGGTGTATTTAAATAAAATTAAATTTTTTACAAAGATATGAATAAAAGTTAGTCTAACACGACAGATGCCTCATAAAAAGGCTTTTTGTAAAGTGATGAGACAGAACAATATTGAAATTTGCCATTCATACGAAATTTATTCATACATTTGAGGTTCAGGGATGTTAAGAAAGTCTAAATTAAATGACAAACATCACCCCAGTATAATGTCTTTTGTAATGGAAACTCTTAATGATAATATTTACCTTCAACTCAATGCAAGAATGGGATGAGTTTGTGAGACTTTACTTAAGGATGTGCCATGCCATTCCACACGGCGATTTCTTTCGGTAACGTGATTTCTTGCTACTTTTCGTCTTTTATATTAAACTGACCTTTATTGCAGCATCAGCTCTTGTTCCCAGAGTTAGCAAATGGCACCAAAGTTGTGACGTCGCGGGCCAAATCGTTTGCTGCGGTGACCAACAGAGGTCAATGGTTATAAAATATGTTTTTCTTCTGTCAAATTCTAGACATGTGTGCATATAGCGAAGTAGCACTGTTAATACTGATTTCGTAACTATGTTAGTAAATTCAAAAACTGTCATTTAAAGTATACTTGTCTAGTTGCTATAAAGTTTTGGCCTGCGTGTTACACCAACACCACCGAGGTTACACTGTGTGGCGAAACCCAACGTGATTCTAAGATGGTAGCTGTTGCTTCTCTTAGCCATCAGCCCAGAAAAAACTATTTTAGAATGCCATATTCTATAATTTTCTATTACACAGTAATTATACTTCTGCTGTGCTGATTTAACATATATTACTCTAAGGAAGGAACGGTGACAGAAACTTTTTCTAACAAAAAAATCATTATCAATATTGTCGTGAAAAAATTGGATCCTCTTTTTCCCGGCAATCCGTCACAACGTTCAGGATATGCGAACAGAAGGGAGAAGCGGGTGGCCGAGTTTGTGGTTCTCATTTATATATAAGTATGTTAGAGAAAAATTCTCGTCATTCAGTTTGACTGCACAAGCAGTGTTATGAATATTAAAAGGACTCTCATTTTGATGTAAAAATAAAATTTGGATGAATTGACCAATGTAGAATCTTTGAGTGGCAAGTAACAATCAAACACATCTTGATTGACTGTCCCAGATGGCATCATGAAAGAAAGACTTATTTACAAAATAAATCAATAAAGGATATTCTAGCAGAAGGTAATAACTTTTCAATTAATAATATCATTCTCTTCCCAAACAAACTTAAATTGATAAGTAAAATATAATCTTCCCCCCCCCCCCTTTTTTTTCTCATTTTTTTTCTCGATTGTTTTTTTCTTTTCCCCCTTTTATTATTTATTTATTTAGTTAACTACTTAATTTTTTTATGTACTCTTTCCCCATTCTTTTCCCAGCCCGAGAAGAACCTAAAAGAGTTCAGAGGTCTGGTTAAACAAATCATTTATAACTAACTAACTCATGCGAAGTGATGATGGACCATGCAATAGTCGAGTTCCTACGATCTCTTTTTCCCAGGCTACCACCAAAGGTAGGCTCGTGTAATCGCTGTGCCTCTCAGCCAAGAGCCTGTTTTGACGTAGAGTCCGTGAGGTGTTCACCTTTAATCACTTTGTATTTTTGCCATCCGAGGCTTAGTATAGTTGATGTTCAGTCAAAGTGTAGTCTGATGATTCAGAAATAAGATTCATGTGAAATTTTAACTGAGACCGATGTCATGGTTTTTACCGGTTTTGTAAAACTTCAATTTTGGAGTAGTGTGCCTTGTAGCCGGCCACGTGGTCCTTAAGGTTTTACTTTAGCTTAATTTATGTTAAATTTTCAGTCTAATTTTGTAGTAAAACTGTGAAAAACCCCAACCAAATCTTGCTGGACCCTCTGTGAGATGTTTGCAGAATTTTGCCCCTCAGGTCAGGTTATCCCGAGTCAGCCGACATCTCGACTCAGAACTAGTGCGTCGGGGGTAAAATTCCCGAGTAAATCCGACAAATATATCAGTTACTATTGTCTGGCTACAAAAGGTTGAGACTCAAAGGCGGTTAGCACTGCTGCCGTGTTAGTGTCATTCAAACTTTTCAGGAAAAAGGGTGATAATCAGGTAGATTTTGCTTTTTTTTTTTTGAGTACCGTTGCAATTTCCTTGTGTATGGATGCTTACATGAAGTGATCGGGCCACAATAAAATGGTACATTTATCAACTTGTTCCATTCATCAGAACAAAAGCAAAACAAACATCAAAAGTTTATAATACATGGACCCTATGTACGTTTTATTTTCACATGGCTCAATACAAAATTTAATTAATGGTACATTTATACACCTTGTTTATATGTATGTGTGTGTATGTATTACTGAATCATGAGAATATTGAACATGAATATATAAATAGTGCTCAAATTGCCCATTTATATTAATATATATATAGGTTAATATATATATATATATATATATATATAAAATTATGTATGTATATATATATCATATATATATATATATATATATATATATACGTTTTGATATATATATATATCCATATATATATATATATATATATATATATATTAATAAAAAACGCCTAAAGTCACTTGCAAGTAAAGACATCAAAATTTTGGACAAAGTTTTACGCTCGAAGATGTCCATTCTCAGGAGTTTTTTAACCTCGAGGTTAATCCTGAAAGTGTAACTTTTCGGATAGGATTGAATAGGCTACCTCTTTCGGCAGGATGGGCAACGTGCTACCGCCGCTAATTATTGGAAAGTCTCAACACTTCGTAGCTAAAAGATGCCTGAAACAACCCGTGTGAAAGACCCTTCTCCTTATAACAGTTTCAACGACTTTTCAAAAGGAGTAATTTCGTTATTGTTATTATTATTATTATTATTATTATTATTATTATTATTATTATTATTATTATTATTATTATTATTATTCTCTACAAAGTTTAAGACCAGTTTTCACGTATCGTGACGTTTTTACTATAGATTTGTATAGATGACGAAATTTATTTTATAGAGTACTTTCGTTTTGTGAAGTACTGTGTGAAAATTAATTGAAATTCTCGTATGATTTTTAAATACAGCTGAAGGTTTCTATAGACTATTAAAAGAATGCTCGACTGGTCCCAAATTACCCGATAATTTACGGTTCCTTTGTTTGGGAGCCAATGAGAACTACTCGTTTAGTGAAAAATTTGTTTATTCGTTTTAATGCTTCCTTTTGACCCATAACTGATTGCACCTAACAGCAAGATTCAGTAACTGCTCGTATTATGCTCAACATTAAGTTTTTCATCTAGGCTTGGGCTCGACTTGACTATAAAATCTCGTGACTGTTGATCTTGCTGATTCTTTGCACTACAATTACGTGCAGGTCTGTTTACTGATAAAGACTTATGCCAGGGAAAAAAATTAATTTCATAAAAAGTTCCTGTGGTTATTCTGGTTGCCTGGGAAGATCCACAGGATAGGTGGATGGGGCCCTGGGTGCAACCTCTTTCATACCTTTTATTGTACCTCCTTTCATTTTATCTTTCTTCCATCTTACTTTCTACCCACTCCTAACAATTGTTTCATAGTGCAACTCCGTGGTTTTCCCGTTACACCTTTCAAACCTTTATACTCCCAATTTCCCTTTCAGCGCTGAAGAACCTCATAGGTTCATACATACATATGTTCTCTAGTCACAGGAAGGAAATTAAAATGGGAGTAATGTTAGGGTTGGCCATCAGGGCTTATAGAATTTACAGTCCCGAATTCTTAGACGAAGAGCTGGAATACCTGAGGGAGAGTTGTAGGAGACTAGGATACCCTAAGTACTGATGGGAACGGGCACACATCAAAACAAGAAAAAACTATTTTGGGGAAAGGGGAGGGATAGAAAAGGAACATTTGAAAGAGAAGAAAATAATTACAGTCCCGGACAACAACACTATTACACCCATCAACAGGAAGCTAGATAATTTCGAATTGATAGGCAGCTACAAAAACACCATCAGGAATAAAATAGTTGGAAATAAAAAGCCGGTAGAGCGGGGAAGAGGTAAGAGGGGATTATGCATGGCAGTGTCTAGACTGTGAAGAGCTTTACTTTGGTGAAAGGGGCAAATCCTGTAAAGAACCAGGAAAACAGCATAAATAAAGGTAATTCTAAGCCGGCTGTCCGCGGTGAGCTCGACTATGGCAATTGACGTTTTCCTATGTTATTTTACTTGCTTTACAGGAATTTAAAGTAATATTTTGTCCGCCGGCTGTAACTAAACTGTAATTGACCTTTGAAGACTACACGACTTGTATTACCCCTATTATTAGGAGTGTTTACTGGTTACAATTTTGCCGTATTAGCTATGGGTGGGGGGCGGTTGGGGGCTTGCCGCGGAATGCCGGCTTAGACCTATCCAGCGTTAGGTAATACAAATCGAGTAGTCTTCAAAGGTCAATTACAGTTTAGTTACAGCCGGCCAACAAAATATTACTTTAAATTTTGTAAAGCAAGTAAAATAACAGGAAAAACGCCAATTGCCACAGTCTAACTCACCGCGGACAGCCGGCTTAGAATTACCTAAACAAAACATAAGGCACTACAATAAGACGTCGGCAGTCGCCAAGCACTGTTGGGAAAAAAGCACAAAATAGATTAGGAGAACATGAATTTTGTGTACAGGAACACTAACAAAACGGCCAGACTGATTGTAGAGAATGCCTTTATAACATGCTCAAACATTGTAATGGCAGGCAACACTGGAAACGGATTTGGAGACAGCCTATCAAGAAAAATCGTTTACTCTACAATAAAGAAAATTAAAAAACACAGAGACCCATAAACGATGAACATCTGGAAGAAGCTGCAGGTAGCCAAAGGCCAAGGTCATAGGGGTGGGACCACAGAGGAGAAGGAGGGTAATTAAAGGATAAGGAGCCAGAACACAGAAAGGGCTTTAATCCACTCCCCCACACACATATAAACACAGCTGGACTACGTGTCCGGCCGTTCCACGGATACTTGACAATGAGGACTGTTAGTCCTAGAAAGCTTGTAACTTTTCTTGAATAAATATCTCGGCTAGCCACCATCCAGTTTTAATGAGGTCCTGTTAGTAATTGTATTAATGCACAGAACAATTGTGTAAGTGGTAAAGTTACTATATATATATTTTATATATATATATACATATACAGTAAGTATAATATATATAAATTTATATATATATATACATGTATGCATATACATACTGTATGTTCTTTGCCCCTCCTTAGTGACCAATGCCCGAGTTAATCCTAGAGCTTCCCCAAATGTGATGATGACTTTGGTATGCATTAAAATGGTCACATACCCTTTGAATCTTGGTTGATGTTTGTAAAAACGAGTCGCCTTTGTAATCTTTTGTTCCGTTTTATGTATTTTGCTTGAAAATGCCCTAAGTTAATGGCGAAAGGTCTTGCACTACATTGTTTCACGTTCTTCGTGACCATGTACTCTGTTTATATTTTATATCTGGTTGTTATTCCTGTGAAATATATATATATATATATATATATATATATATATATATATATATATATATATATATATAATATACATATATATACATACAGTTGTATTTTATTTATATACATAATATATATATATATATATATATATATATATATATATATATATATATATATATATACACATATATAAAACACACACACACACACACACACACATATATATATATATATATATATATATATATATATATATATATATATATATATATATATATATATATATATATAAATATAACAAACACACACACATAAATTATATATACATATATATATATATATATATATATATATATATATATATATACATACATACATACAGTATATACAGAGGGAGAGAGATAGAGAGAGAGAGAGGTCATTGACACAGGTTATAGAGTTCACTCCAAAGATCGCCCATTATTGTTTTTTTAATGAAAAATCTTCCACGCTTCTATTTGTTTCAGACAAACGTATGAATGCTACATAAACTTCCTGAAATATGAAAACTTAAGATTTATGACAAAAATTCAAATGTTTCATTTCATAGTTTATGAAAACTCGTCTCTAAAAAAAAAACAGTAATGCCGTAGGATTTAAAAGGGACTTTCCTTCAAAAAATACCTTAGAATGGCGACTTCTACCAACCTCATCCCAGTACTTCTCTCTCTCTCTCTCTCTCTCTCTCTCTCTCTCTCTCTCTCTCTCTCTCTCTCTCTCTCTCTCTCTCTCCTGTTTGCCCGTATCTACATTTGTCTTTTCATCCCATTTGTTAGTGCAAAAAGGAGACACGACAGTCTCTAGGTTATAGCTTTATTGTGATATTTCTATCAATCTATCATGCCTGTCTGTTTTCAATAAGCTTGGCCATCGATTATAGTCATTGTGGTGATCGCTCGTATATCAAGACACTCCAGTCTGTTGTCTGAGGCTTCTTATCATTAATCAACTTGCACAAAATAGATGATCTGATAAAAAGAATATGAAGGAAATATGGTGCTAATTTATTTTGCAGACTAGCACGGTACAAATAGAGGTAGGAAAGATAATTCTATTTTTGTTGGCAAAAAAAGGTTATTTGTTTATTCTTAGTAAAGGTAAGACCTTATGCAAGCTGAATTCTGTTAGCATCATGATGTCAATCAACACGCGTATGTAGGCACTAAGAAATTATTATTAAGATAGCAACGTGACATGTTTACATTACCAATTGAACGCGATTAATTCGCTTTATTTATGAGCAAACCGAATGGTCGATTCTGCTGTTTAATAAATTATGAAGATTTCATTCTGTAATCGTCATCAAGGTCCGTCTTTCAATTATGCAGACTCGCCACTCGCCAATTCTAGGGCACCTCCTAGGCTTCTACCTCATTTCCATGTACATATTTTGCAGTCGTGAACACACCTCTCTCTCTCTCTCTCTCTCTCTCTCTCTCTCTCTCTCTCTCTCTCTCTCTCTCTCTCTCTCTCTCTTTGTTTTCTTTTATTCTTATGTTGTTGTTCTAGCTTATATATAAATATCACTTTTCACCACATCTCATATGTTCAAGGTTACAGTCATGGAGTGAAGAGTTGGTCATCACCAATGCTATTATTGGCTGTGGTGATGGCTTTTGTTTTCTAAAGATACCTCTTATATTATCTCCATCCTTTCAAGAAGTAGGTTTTTTATTAACTGAAATGAATAAAACTCTTTGACGCTGATCCGAATTATGACAGACTTATATTAATCACTTCTCTTAATACAGAAAGTTGTCATATTGATGAGACCTTCAGAAAATTTGCATTAAAACCTATGATAGTAGCAGATGACAAATAGGATGCTTCATAATTTTAAATGTATTAGAGTCTGACAACATTCTGTGAATGATTTCCTCAGAATTGTTTCTTTCATATATGAAAGCAAGTGTAATTCTACTTTGCAGGAGGACAAAGAATTGGTCTGGCAAAACAAGGACTCCTCTCTGAAACCAACATTAATTCGGAGCTCTCTGTTACTCAGAAACTTTGTATTACGTCGGGCACACAAAACGTACCAGTTGTTAATGAAAAATCTGCGCCAAAGAGACTTCTGACGGCAAGTGTAGCTTACAGGGAGGAACAAAAGGAGAAATGGATGGTGCCCCTTGCAGATGTTCAGCCAGAGAAAGGGTGTCGTGTTCCACTGCTGGAGTTTCAGAGAGACTACATTATGTCAGCTAATACTTTTGCTATGTACAATGCTTCCTGGCCAAATTTGCAAAATTTCAGCTTGTCCTTTTGGATCAACGTTTATAATTGGAGATATTACTCACAGATTGTCAGCTATGCTCTTGGCCTGAGGAGAGATAATGCTCTTTTAATTAGTAAGTGTTACCAGATTTTTGTATTGCCATTTCTTATGCAAATAATATGAGATTTGAAAGTTCTACAGAAGTTATTAGTCCGAGTTCTCTACTAACCTGTTCTTTCTGTTCATTCCAGCCCAGTCCCAGACAGGTCTTGAATATAGGAAAGATGACATTTACTTTTCTGTTCCCTGGGAAGATGACGTTGCTTATATACTAGAATGGATGCATATCTGCTTAGTTGTCTCAAGCACAGCACACAAGTTGTACATTGATGGAATAGAGGTCTTAAATAAGAAAATTACTAGAGATTCAAGCCAGTATGCAGGTGATCCCCTGATTGTTTTGGAAGGGGGAGGCCTTCTAGTCCTTGGTCAGGATCAAGACAAGCCTGGTGGGGGGTTTGAACCTAAACATTCTCTGTCAGGTTCAATTGCCGATTTTCAACTTTTTGCTACGATTTTGACACCAAAGGACATTAGAGCACTCTATGAGTTCCAAGTACTGCCTCATAAGTCTTTACTTGATCTGACTGACCAAAAATGGCTGTTCCAAAATATTCAGTTAAGTGATATTAAAACCGAACCTCTCTTTGAAATGAAGGTGACAGGAAAGTTCTTCCTATTTTTCCGGAGAAGTGAACATCAATAAAGGATCAAAGCTATGCAGAGACTTAGGAGGGGATCTACCCGGCTATGATAATGTCAGACAAATGCTCATCACATTGCATGACTATTTTTCGTATTCCAGTAGGGACTTCTTAAAATTAAGCATCTTCATTTATCACCCCGGTCCTAGTGCAGGGAAAACTTTTGGGAGTCTGAAAGTAATTTGGGAGGCTGAGAAATACATACAAGCCGCTCCAAACCCCAACAGTCCCGAAAATTCCTGCGTGTGCCGAATTAAGAAGCAAAGGTATGTAAGAATGTCTGGAGTGCCAGAAGACATGGAGTACCAAGTTGACAGCTTTTACAAGTTACATATGTACAGAGGCAGCAACCAACTCCAAGGATTACAAAAGTCGTACATCAGTTACAGTGACAATGAATGGCGTCTGCAGTCTAAAGAGTTGAACAAAAGCGAAGTCCTGATGCATTTCCATTCTACTTCTGGTTACCTTCCATTAGGCAGGAAGTCTTGGACAGTAAGCAACAAACATAAAGGCGTGAAACTCCTGTTGACGAGCTGCAACAAACATCAATTTACTTGTGATTCAGGAGACTGTATCTCTTTAAACCTGCGGTGTGATACATACAAAGATTGCTTAGATGGATCTGATGAAGAAAACTGTCTCTCTGCACCCAGTAGTGCGCTGTCTGGAATTGTTGGCCCTCCATTAAAATCTCTGCCAATCAATGGATCAGTCTTGTTTTATAATATTCCAGAAGTAAATGTGGACAAAAATTTTTTCTCTGCGACAATGTGGATAAATACAACATGGAGGGATGAACGTCTCTATTTACTCAATTTGAGAAAAAGCCCGACACTATCCTGAAAGCTCATCTCTTCAGTCTCAACATCTGGTCACCAAAGTTGGTGTTGAAGCCTGTACAGAATGACATTTCTACCTTCTTGACAACTGGAACTGCCAAAAGGCTGTGTAACGGTGAACAGAAAGTCTTTGACACAGTTGAAGGTAACTCACTTTCTTCAGAGTATTTATCTTTCTAGGAAACTGCACAAAGAAATCACCTAAAGATACAAAGGAAAGGAATGATAGGCCAACCAATACAGCCTCATCTTAATCTGACATATACTATAGCCAAACCATAGGCAGCCTTGCTATAAAACTGCCCTCCACCCTAGGTATGAAATAGGACTTTTCGTTTGGGCTGGTTATTCAAAATTTGTCAAACTATTATGAAAGGTTATTTAGTCATTGCAATCTTACAGCTTCTTCAAAGGGATCAGCACTTCCACCCTACTGATTTCAACTATAGTTACAAATCAGTCTGTGGTTCTGTATGAGTTATTCTATGTAAATCTTTTTTTATACAATTACAATAAACTGCATTGCACAGATAAGTAAAAGTAACAGTGATATTCTCAAACATATTGCCGGTAAAAATATTTTATTAAAGTTATTTTTTTGACTACTACATTACACTGTGCCTTGTCTATGGTCCTTTTTTTTTTAATCTTAGTTGAATTAAATTGAACGCGCAGTTTAACATTGAGTATGTGACTAGATAATCAGACGAAATTTCACATAGATAAAGGATCTGGGAATCAGATTGACAGCATTTTTTTATAAATACATGAGACTTGCCGAAGATGGAGGACTGCATGTAGTATAACTGCCTAAATTAAGATAGTTGTGAATCTGCTCTATAGTAAGGACTACTGAGGAAGGGAGACCGTCCACTGGCTCTTAGTTCATGAGTTTAATGTTAGCTAAGTCTGTGAAACAGTGAGTGAAAAAAGTAAGTATTAATTATTGTAAAATATAACAAGGTCATTTTAACTGTGATCCTAAATTTTCGTGCCATTTTCTATATAGATAAAACCATGTTTCTACTGTATTGTATATATAATATATATATTATATATATATAATTATATATATATACACATATATATATTTTATATATGTGTGTGTTTTCTAATGATACGTCTAATATTATCTCCATCCTTTCAAGAAGCAGGTTTTTTTATCAGCTAAAACGAATAAAACTCTTTGACGCTGATCCGAATTATGACACACTTATACTAATCACTTTTCTCAAAGCAGAAAATGGCCATATTGATTAGACCTTCAGAAAATTTGAAAATCTCATTAAAACTGATGGTGTAGCAGATAACAAATAGGATAAGTACTTCATAATTTTATTTGTACCTGAGTCAGATAACAGTCCGTTAATTAGAATTGATCAATTACACAATTACAAATGTATATAGATTTCCACTAGTTATGGAAAGAAACAGAATCAGATGTTTCCCTTACTCGCAATGAAAAAAGTACAGTTTAACGGATCATCAAGTGAGTATCCACTAGATGTGAAAAACATAGAGCTAGAGCGTTATTTCTATTATGATGTAAACTGACATTTCCAGGGCACCATTCTTCAACTTACGGCATGTAATAACATTTTTCAATATAATCTTCGGTAATGCAGTTTTAAAATCAGCTTACAAAGAAATTATTCATAAAAACATGGTGAAAGGTGCATTCATTTCACCACACCATCGGTTGACGAGAGAATTCTTGCACTTGAAACAGTCAAGGATATTCCAACATACACTCGGTTGATGAGAGTATTTTTGCTCTAAGTTAATATTCGAGGCAGTGCCGATGTGCCATTGTACTTAACCCCGTAGGGGGGGGGATAGAGCCGTCAGTACACCTCACACGGAGCACAGTAGGCATTACTTAAGGTTCCTTGCAGCATCCCTTCGGTCCTTTGCTGCAACCCCTTCCATTCCTTTTACTGTACCTCCGTTCGTAGTCTCTTCCCTCCATCTTACTTTCCACCCCCTCCTAACAATTGTTTCATAGTGCAACTGCGAGGTCTTCCTCCTGTTACACCTTTAAAACTTGCTGACTCTCAATATCCCTTCCAGCGTTGAAGGACCCCATAGGTCTCAGCGCTTGGCCTTTGGCCTAAACTTTATGATAATCCATCCACCATCCATTCTTTCTACTCAATTTCCCCAGAGATGGTGTTCACCTCTAAGTGCTTCGAGATATGGAAGAGGAGCCTCATGTACGTGATGTGGCAGTGCGAGTTCAACCTGTTGAAGTTTCCCTTCGAGAGCGTCCTGTGTCGTCTGAGCATTGAGTTGGACGACGACCAGCTGTGGCACCTAGTGAACGTGACTTTGCCCGAGTTCTCGCATCTCCCTTACAAAGTGAATCAAATAGAATTTGTGAGAAGTAAACTTACTGGTGGAGATTTTCATCTTATCTACTGGCAATTATATTATTATTATTATTATTATTATTATTATTATTATTATTATTATTATTATTATTATTATTAACCAAACAAAAACTTCTTTCAGTTTTCTTCTGAAGATGGAAAGAGAAACCCACAAGATTCCTGTGTATAACTTGTTTACTTGTAAATATTTACATATTATTTTAATCTCGAGTACTTTCAGGTCCTAACCGTGACCCTTTTTCAAGAGATGTGAAGGAAGTCAGGCTGGTTCAAGGCCCAGCAATCTTCTGGAACTTCTTCTCCCTGTGCGCTGTCATTTATATGATGGCTGTCCTGGTTTCCATTCTCTTGAGAGTTGTTAATCAGACCGCACAGGGAGAAGAAGTTCCAGAAGATTGCTGGGCCTTGAACCAGCCTGACTACCTTCACATCTCTTGAAAAAGGGTCACAGTTAGGACCTGAAAGTACTCGAGATTAAAATAATATGTAAATATTTACAAGTAAACAAGTTATACACAGGAATCTTGTGGGTTTCTCTTTCCATTATTATTATTATTATTTCAGTAGATGAAACCTATTCATATGGAACAACCCCTCAGGGGCCATTAACTTGAAATTGACTTCCAAAGAATGTTGGTTTCAACCTCCCACCGCAGACCCCACACTGCATCAGTAACTGATCATGATGCAGAACCAGTGATTTTTCATCGCCCTGGGGAAGACGCGAACCCGCAACTACTGACACTAACCACTATACCAGCGGATCAGCTAAAAGTCGCACAGTCCTCTAGATATTTCCGTAGCACATACAAACACTCCTACACTCTCCATAGATTACAGTAAATATAGAGGAAAATATAAAACAGACACTGATATTGGGTAGAAAAAGTATGACAGTAGATCAACTTCAGCAACAAAGCTTAAGATTCCTGCTTGATTATGTAAGGAGTCGGTTGGTTGATCGGTTGCTTGAAATTTGGCTGGCCTTGTGCCAGCAGGCTAAAGAGCATAATAGGCCTAGTGTAGCTCTCGGGATTAGGATCTCCCAACTAAGATTGTACATATCATCTTTTCATTACAAAGACCTGTTTTTCTTTCCTCTTATTTTTGTATAGTATTTATTTATCTTTTCATGTACAAAAATTTCAATGTAGTTTTTGAAATAAATTTTCCAGATTGAAAGATGCAAATGGTGAGCATCAAGCTCATAGCGATATTGACAATTTATCATTTGTTTATTGTTTATTATTTACTTCTACAAACTCAGTTTTTGTGGACTAGCAGAGACTGTTTTTATAAGACAAATAGATGTTGTATTACGTAATGGTTGCACAGGCTATAATTAATATTTCAAACACTTATGTTTCATGTAGAATATACAATGGTGCTAGAACGTTGGAAAGATAAGAACTAAAAAATCAGGAAATGCATTAGTCGCTTTTAATTTGAATCCTGTTATTATATTAATTAGGATTTTCACTGACAGGTTTCCGTCAAATCCCACGACATCAAAGGGCCCACCGTCGACATCCAACTGCTCTTCGAGAGAAAATTCGGTGGTTACGTTGTGACGACGTTCATACCAATCATAATCCTAAGCGCGATCAGCATCTTCACCTTCCTCTTCGAGCACCAAGATTTCACCAATCGCATCATGGTGACAGTCAGTCTGCTGATTGTCGTGGCTTCTCTTTCGGCACAGACGGCCAGTTCCTTACCGAACACATCTTACACCAAATGCATAGACCTCGTGTTCCTCTGCACTATCTTCTTCCTCGCCATCGTGTTTGGAAGCCACGTCATCTGCTCCATGATCTGGCTTCGTAAGAAGCCCGGTGTTCACGCGCTACCTAGTTGCTGTAATAAGTCATTAAACAAAGCGACGAAAGACGCTCAGTCGAGGCTCAACTTTCTAGCAGCAAGTCTTTGCTTGCTTACAGCAGTCGCGTGTGTTTTTGTGTGCGTCAGTAACTGCATTTAAATGCCAGTAGTTATCTAGTAGTTCATAGAATTACAGCAGGCACGATTATATTTAGTTTTGAGAGAGTATTTTAATTTTAATGGCAATTCGTTCGACTTTACAACTGGCAGTGCCACAGAGACCATTCAATTTTCATAGACTATGCCGATACTGTATTAATACTTACAGTAGATTTGGATGCTTTTTGTATATAAGTGGAATAGTGAAGTTCAAAACTACTTTTAAACATCACAGTACAGTGTACATTAACTAGGGATGCATGAAAAAGAATTTGGAGAAATTTGTCTGAATTTGCTGCTAACAGACGTCTAACTTTTACTGTGAGGGAATTAAAATCCAGTAATTAAAGGATAAGTAAAGCTAGAATCATTGAAATTATGCGAAATTGCCAATGGACAATGCCTCAAATTTGACTACGGATTTAAATCATCTAAACAGTTTAAGTGTATTTATCTAAGGTGCTTAAATGCTTGTTAAAGGAGACGAGATGTTTACACACTGCACAGCGCTTGAACTGCAAGAAAATCCATATATAGGTAATATAACAATTTATTTAGTTTAAATGACAAAAGGCTGCCGTGTCAACTGTTTTTCCCATTGTCTTGATGACCTTGCCATTTATTTTGCCTCAGTAACTTGAGGACAGACATTACCACTTCTAAGGGTTCAAAAATTCTTAATTTTGGACATAGTCCATGTTAGCTGGTCAAGAAAACTGAGAAAATGTGAACTCATGATCACCTCGATTAGTGAAGAGATTCACTATTTCACGTGTTCAGGATATCTGTTTAGACACAATGTCAGGTACTCAATAGGGACAGGTGAGAGATAAATGTCATTTCCTTGCGTCAGTCTAAGATTGCGGTAGACTTCTTCCTGTCAGAGAGGAAATGTTTCATTTATCGTTTAATTCTGTCACTAGCACATTAGCATATCAAAATTTGAATTCTGTTAGTTCGGTGCAGTAACATAAAAACTGGCATGTACAAAAGATTTAGGCTATGGAGGTTTCTGCATTCCAGCACCTCATCCCTGTTCACTTTTGAAATAGTACCACTTTCACTGTCACAGAAGACCTGAGTTCACCAGTGTGATAAACGCAGCTTTCCACTGCAAGAGACTGATATTTAATGACTTGGATTATAAAGCAGGCCTTTGCACATATACTATACCGGCGCATCAAGATTCATTCACCTCCAGGCTAGAAACTACAAGTAACACGCCTTCCCTATCAGCAAGTGAATTTTAGATCTGCAGTTCTCTGGATCCCAAAATTTATCAGGATGACAACCTCCTTAAAATCCCAAAACTTAAATAAGTAAGAAAAGTGACTTCAAGAATTCAGGATTTTGCAATGGAGTTGTGTGTTGAATACCAAGATAATTTTGACCACCTTGCCCTCTACCTTTGGCGTCACACATCCGTTATACCTGACTGTATTAGGTAAGGATCATCTTAATTACTTAGTAGGCAATCTCAACTTTCAGTTAATGCAGGTGATTTGTTGGTTTGCTTATGATCTACATTTTTTTATTACCCCGAATTGTCAATACTGTTAGGAGTAGGACCTGTGATATTTTTTTTATACTGTGGGCCGTGATATTTAAGGCTGAAGTTTTTTGAGCTGTTACTCAGAAGCAGCGTAAAATGCTGTACGTTACTTTCCTTATCATAGTTAGTAAGCGTTTTCCATAATTTATTGATAAGAAAGGTATATAGAAAACTTAAATGGTGATTGAGATATTGAAGAGGAAGCCGAGTCCACGGGCAGATACGTGAACAAATCGGTCAGTTCCAACAAATACTTTGTGTTGTGAAAATATGTTTGGGAATCTTTTTATTGGCCAAGGAAAACCACATTAAAGCAAAAACGACCATCACCATGACAGATAATTGCATGGTATGGCTGGATACGTTGTCCGTATGACAAATATTGCCATATTTCAACAGCACACTCGTTTGGTGCTACTACATTACAATTCTCTCTCTCTCTCTCTCTCTCTCTCTCTGAGGTTTTATGTAAATAATTTCAACAGATGTCCTGTGCATCTCTCTGTGCTTGTTGATTTTGTGGCCCCGCTAAAGCCTTTGTCACATGGACCAGACCCCTTGTAGTTAGTTGGAAGTTTCAATAATTCTCCTGTTTTAAAGTGCAGATGCGTTAACCCCACACAACACACATTTACTTTATCCGAGCTTGGGATTTAATGACAGCTGGAAAGTAAATACACACGCTTTGCTTACTTAATAAAATCGTAGATGGGTTAATTTATTTTATATATTTGTTTTGCTGATATTGTATTTATGCCTTCAAGAATGTAACGGCATTCTCCTTGTCCTTATTTTTTGTAGCATCTATGTTATTTGAGCATCTGAATTGGTAAAAAAAAAAAAAAAAACGGAATTGTCCTTTCTTGGGGAGTTTCATGAGTCCTCACTCCAACAAATATGGACTTGGAACGCGAAGCATTCGACGTTTGGGAAGAGACAGCGAGTGTGAAGAGTTTAAGAGTTATCGGAGATATTGTGAACTTAATTTATCTAACGATTTGGAAGAAAGGTGATATAATAAATCTGATGATTTGGAAAACGCTGAAGGCATTAACCCTGATTATTTTGATGACGGTGGATGTAATGGAATACAGAAACTCAGACGGTTTGGAAGAGACAGTGATGCCAGAACCTCCCGATTCAGAAGAGATTGAAATATCTAACGCTAACTTTCGCTTTCCAGTACAGACCGCCAACGATTTGCTCTTGAGCGTATGATTAATGTATCGCCTATCAGTCTGTTTCTGTTACATTTACTGTGTTTGCAGTAACAGTATGATAGCGAAGGAGCTGGGGGAGAAATACAGTCATGTTGATGAACTATTGAAATGATAATTTTTCCGATAATTCCAAGTATTCCCCGGGAGAAATATCCTGGTGCTCAACATCGAGAATGGCGGCCTTGATGTAGATGGAAATTACGAAGTAATGACGGGCTAAGATGGTTCTTTGCCGTTGTGTTTCGACCCAATGAATGCCAAATGGGCAATCCATCACCATCCACCTATTCGAAATACATCTCCAAGGCAGATACGAGGAATAATCACACATTTCCCACGATGTAAATCTTATCTTCTTTGCCTACGCAACGGCCGTTATGACTCAGTTAGGAGGTAGTTATGCCATTCATCACCGAAAGAAAAAATCCGCCCAAATTAGTGGGCTACAGAATATTCCAGGGCCCCGGATATGACTCCTTAATCAATTTTCTTAGGTTTATTGAATTATCCTAATAGCCGCCAAGAATATTTTTTACTTGCATTTTCTTCTTAAATGGAACAGAGAAAAATGCATTTGGATCGGCTCCTCTTTTCTACCGTTATATTTCTACTAATGTCATACTGACTGAATGATTCTCGATATCATTTCTAATTGTTTCAATGCTGAGCGAACGACTTTTCTGTAAAATTGAAGGTATATCTCCTTGCAATTCAAGGTGATGGTTATGAACGCTGATTCTTCACATATTGATTTGTTAGTCTGGGACCCATAGGTGAATTGGTTTTCCAAATACTTATATATTTACAAGGTTCCTGTATTTAAACGTTCATTTTTATTATTGAGATTTTTGAGACGTTAAAATCATACCTCAGTCTATAGAGTGAAGTTATGTTTTTTGTTTTTTTTAATAAAATGATCACAGCTGTTATTCCAAAAATTAAGGTAAGGAAGAGAGGGGGTGGGGCCGCCTTTGGGGAAGGGGAGGGGAGGGCTTGATGACGTTCATATAAAAGAGCATTGCAGGAAGGCGAGCGCCTCAATAAGATCTCATAACCTTACCGTGAGTAAACAAAGAGCACATCCTGAAGTTAGCTCCCGGACCTACTATGATCCATTGTCAAGTGCAATAGACTACTATGATTTTTTTCCCCCGTTAACGATTGGCTTTATACAAGATAGGGGTGTTTTTTCCAAAGCCTTTCCCACGGTTCTCTTATCCGGTTAGGACCTGCTTGAGATTATAAGTTGTCACGGAAAATTAATTTGGAAAAGATTGATCTCATACCTTTTCTATGGTTCGGAGAGTTGTTGATTTAGTAGCTAAAACTGCCTCGTTTTCAGTGTGTGCGAAAGATTTAAATAAAGAATTGGTGTACTAACTTCTTGTTTGTGGCTTGTGTAAATTGTTTAAATCTAGGTGTAGCGTAGGCCTACCATCTAGCGTGCAATGTATTTTCGATATCATATGTGGATTTTCAATTATTTAAAACAAAATTACAATGTACGTCTCGGATTATCTAACTACCAGCTTTACTAGTTTTGCTGGAGTGCATGCGTAGACTTGCCCTTGAAATTCCCCCGATAGATTTAATTTCGAAATTGGTTTTCCTTCCGTAGCAGATGAAAGGCGATGCATCAAAAAGTTCTAAAAATATGTGGAGAGGATTTCTTCTTGCAATGCTTTGTTTACGTGGTAAGTACATTCGTGACTCTCTCTCTCGCTCGCTCTCTCTCTCTCTCTCTCTCTCTCTCTCTCTCTCTCTCTCTCTCTCTCTCTCTCTCTCTCTCTCTCTCTCTCTCTCTCGTGTGTTCCAGTAATATTTCATTTAAGCTCATCTGTACAAGTCGGTTTTGTCTTCTACTCCGTCTCCAAAAATATTTTAAACAAACAGGTTCTTAATTAGAAGTCTGTCTGTGTGCATGTGTACGTGTAAAACCTTTTTATAAGATCATAATTATGTATTGGACAGTATTCTCGAAGTATGTTATCTTAATTTATGACTTATTTGAAAAGATTTAGTTGCTTTTTAAAATTTTTGGTAAATTTTATCCGTTTTTTCATCACTTGGGTTAAGTGTCCTTATTACTCTAATCATGAAATTCATAAGCATTATAGATGAACAGAATATTTAACTGTAATATTCCAGTTTTCTTTACAGCTAGCTAAAAAATATAGCACCTTTACACTTTATATATTTTCAAAATTTTACGCAGTTACCATTTTAAACTTAAAGATCTATTCGCCCATTCATTATTATCATTACTAATATTACGTCATTATAAATGTTTTTATTGTCATGATACTTTACACTCTGATTTTACTTTGATCTTCAGGCTGGAGTTTACAGACTGAAGGGTCATCTGTCGGTCAAATCTCAAGGTTTTCTACTGCAGTTATCCGGAGCGATAACGACACTAAGTCTCTCTCTGGGTAATTCATCTGATGATTTTTTTCACAAGTTTGCACAATTTTGAATTACATGCGTGCACACGCACAAGCATTATATATATATATTTGTATATGTATGTATAATATGTATGTGTATATATATATATACATATACATATATATATGTATATATAGCTATGTGCCTGGCGCATCCATATTTATATACATTATATAAAACATGTGTATTGAATTAGCGCAAAAGTTAAGCATTAATTGATTTAAAATCGAAAAAAGAATATTTAATATCTCTTAATCGCTAATAGTAGTTTAAATTCTGATAGGTTCTTCTTAATGTATAGAGTAAGATTTAAGGAAATTCATGTCAAGCATCATTGCCCGAAAAACCTCACTGACAAACCGTCCATAATATTGTCCGTATTTTAACTAATTCACTGAGTTATTTCATTTTATTTATTTATTCTTTTGTTTATATAATTTTTCTTACAGAAATGGCGAAGCTCAGAGAATGGAGGCGGATGTATTGGTCTTACTTGGCTCTCTCCTAAGTGAAGTGTTTTCTGGAAGTCAACTTTTAATACTTCAAGATGATTACTATTTAGGTAACCTCCTGCCTGTATATGTTTGGCTTTCTACATTTATACGCCTACATATAAATCCATCCATATATGTATAAATGTATATATATATATATATATATATATATATATATATATATATGTATATTATGCACAGTATATACTTAATGTGTTTATATATATGTATATATGTAATTATATATATATATATATATATATATATATATATATATATATATATATATATATATATATATATATATATATATATATATATATATATGTGTGTGTGTGTGTGTGTGTGTGTGTGTGTGTGTGTGTGTGTTTGAGAGAGAGAGACAGTGTGTGTTCTAAATATTATAAGGAAACGCTCTTACAAACGCCGTATCTTTGCAGGTGTTGGTTTCCTTTTCAGAAGCGTCCATTCTTCTCTCAGCTGGGAGGAATAGAGGTCACATCGTGCCAAGTGGAAGCCCTGGAATTGTGGGTACTAGGTTCATTCCGTGTTTGGCCTTCGGAACTTGTCGCCCTAATGATTTGCTCGGCGAGTAATGCTTGGCATATTCTTCACTGGGTAAGTGTTACTTTAGAATTCATTACAAAGTTAGTCACGAGAACAGTTCAGAAGTAAGGAAAGCAGTATTTGGATGGTAGTGTCGTCAGTGCACCTCATGCGGTGCACTGTAGGCATTACTTAAGGTTCTTTGGAGAGTGCCTTCGGCCCCTAGCTGAAACCCCTTTCATTCCTTTTACTGTACCTCCTTTCATATTCTCTTTTTCCCATCTTACTTTCCACCCTCTCCTAACAATTGATTCGTAGTGCAACCGCGAGATTTTCCTCCTGTTCCGCCTTTCAAACCTTTTACTGTCAATTTCCGTTACAATGCTGAATGACCTCATAGATCCCAGTGCTTGGCCTTCGGCCAAAATCCTATATTCACTTCTATTCATATATATACATATATATATATATATATATATATATATATATATATATATATATATATATATATATATATATATATATATATATATATATATATATATATATATATATGTATATACAACAACAATTTTTATTGCTTTTAAAACATTATTGTATGTGGTACCTAAGTAACTGAGCAATTTCTTTTTATTGTGCGATTGCTGGCCTTGCCTTATGCCAGCACCTAGTCATGTTCCTGAGAACAGCCCATGAATAAGCAATATATAAAGAATTTATAATAAAGTCTTGCTTATTCAATTTTTGGGTATTTCTTCAAACAATTTTTAAATGGTTTCAATGTAACTCCAGTACATTAGCTTACCTTGGAAAGAATATATCCACCTGTAGTTTAAATCCTTAATTTCCCTTATAATGCTGACCCTCGAGGTTCATACAATCCGCCGCTTGTACCATGCTGCTGGGGTTCGTTACATGCTGCATTTAATGTCTGGCAGGCATTCAACCCTGCTCTCTTAACAATCTTGGAATGGAATGGAATATGTGATTTAGGCATAAAGCCAAGCACTGGGACCCGTAGGGTCATTCAAGCCTATGATGAGAATGAATGAAAATGGAAATGATACAAATAACGAGTTTATAAACGACATTCTAAAGGTCAATGTTAAAAAAAGTTAAAACCGAAGAGATTTAATTTTTAATGGAATCAAAACTGCCATAAGTAAGATAATAAAGACATATCTATATAAAATTATAAGATATTTTCATAAAAACCACAAACCTTTACAAGACTCAAAACAGGGCCAACATCAATGTTGTCTCCTAAAATAACAATCTTCTTCTTGTACCACTGTAGACATTACTTGAGGTTCTTTGCAGTGTGCCTTCGGCCCCTAGCTGCAACCCCTTTCGTTCCTTTTACTGTCCCTCCTTTCATATTCTCTTTCCTCCATCTTACTTTCCACCCTCCTAACAGTTGATTCATAGTGCAACTGCGAGGTTTTCCTCCTGTTGCACCTTTCAAACCCTCTACTCTCGATTTCCGTTTCAGCGCTGAATGACCTCGTAGGTCCCAGTGCTTGGCCTTTGGCCTAAATTCTACATTCAATTCAATTCAATCTTCTTCTTGTAGGTATCTGAGCAGAAGGAAGAGCCAGCGTCTCTGCTGAAATCAATCCACTGGATCATCGTCGTGGATGACGATGAGTTGATGCCCAGATTTGAAAGCATCCTCGACGAAGAGTCTCAGGTAAATGTGGCAGACAGGATTAACCCCGTAGGAGGGTAGTGCCGTCAGTGCACCTCGTGCGGTGCATTGTAGGCATTACTTAAGGTTCTTCGGAGCGTGCTATTGCGGAAAATTATTATTATTATTATTATTATTATTATTATTATTATTATTATTATTATTATTCCTAATGAATATAAATATACATGCACAACAATTCAAAAAGCGATTACTTTACTTAAGCAAGCCTTTGCTGAACTGATCCACTTCTGGAAGGCGGAAACAAATGAACATAGAATTAAAGAGCAAAACTGAATATATGAAGTTAGCTAAATTAAATTTACTTGATTTTTAACTTTATCATTAAAAAGTTCACTATTAGTTTTTTTCTTTCAGTTCACAATCGCCCAAATAGAATCTGACGCAGCTGTTACGCTACTTACCACGACGTTCCGCCAAAATGGCAGAATTGGGTATTGTATTTTAGCTGTAAATGCAGCACACCACTTTGATATATATTATATATATATACATATTCATATATATACATATATATATATGTATATATATACATATATATATATATACATACATATATATGTATATATATACATATATATATATATATATATATATATATATATATATATATATATACATATATATATATACATACATATATATGTGTGTGTGTATAACTGCCCTCAGTGACCTCTCAACGTGTGTGTTAGTGTCTAAAATTATCAATATTTTTAATAATTTTTTTTCTTTTCCTTCTTATTAATTATAATAGCAGTAACACTAAAATATTTTGCTCAAGTATCAGTCCAGTGAAGTTCTTTTCGGCAGGTTTGTCCCAGTTGGAAAATGGTGGTGGTTCCAAGACAGTTGGAGCCACAAGCTGAACAGGCCTCTGACCAGCCTGACGCACCGTCAACAATTCATGAACCTACAAGGCAGAGTGATGAAGGTTTGTTTTTGTTTGGATGTTGTCATTTTTTTCTGACATGAAGAGTATCTTGTACAACAACACTCCTTTGATAAGTTTGTGGTACAAATAATGAAATATTATTTATTCTTCATTTTTTTTTAATCTTTAGGAGTTTATTCCTACATTTTTTGCTTTTAATTTGAAGAATGTCTGTCGTTGTTCATGGACCTTTGACTAGGTTTATTGTACAAATTGTTAATTATGGCGCTCTAAATACAATAATTTACATTTTAACATTTTTATTCAATGTATCGATTTCAGGTAATTTTTAATTGCTCTTAATTTGTCATTTGCCGAGAAAAATGACATTCACTCCAAACTATTCATCCAAAGTTGTTGATGAAAATTCGTTCTGGGAAGTCGTATAGCATAAGCACAAAATGATCATCCTTAAGTTCTTATTAATAAAGTCACAATAAAATATTTATTACTGCAATATTTCGTAAAAATAAAAAAATTTCTTTGTTCTTGAATCTACTCACAAACATCAGTAATCTTCTTGAGATTTACCGTGTAGCTTTTTAAACTTATGTGAATGTAAGGTTTTCTTTTAAATTAGGGGTTTTCAGTATAATTAACAGCTTGTAATTTTTTTTATTTTTACTCTTAGTCTATCTCTTTTCTACTGATAAAAATCACTCTCTGAAAATTTGCAAGTTGATGGCCTTCGGAGCTTCTGCCCTGTAAACTTTTGCCGAGTTTGGAAAGTGCAAAAAATAAAGACAATTTCTTTCTTATGCATGTTTAAATACAGTGGTTCCACTATTAATTTGAAGGTTGCTGCCGTAGACAACTGGCCTTGGTTCGGTTTGAAGGAAGGCCCCGCAGGCGAACCCTTACCAGATACGGGGATAGACACCAGCATCATTACCACTATAAGCCAAGTTCTTAATTTCACGTATGTATGTCCATGGTTTATGTCCAATTTCACGTATGTATGTCCAGGGTGTATGACCAATTTCACGTGTGTGTGTATCCAATTTCATGTATGTCCAATTTCACGTATGTCCAGGGTGTGTGTCCAATTTTGCGTATGTACGAGTATGTCCAGGGTGTATGTCCAATTTCGCGTATGTACAAGTATGTCCAGGACGTATGTCCAATTTCACATATGTATGTCCAGAGGGAAACATTCAGTTCTCAGGGAAAAGGGAAAACATAGCCAGCAATTTGGATAAACAGAGAAAAATGTAATCTTCACACAGAGTGAACAGACAAAAACGTATTCTGGCCTCCAGGTTAATAGAGGAAAAGCTTCTATGCTTTAGATTGAACGAAAAACATTTTATAAATTAAAATTTCCCTCCTTTGTGCAACTTCTATTACTTTGTCACATCTAAATCTAACTTTTCCTATTTTCCTGTTTTTCTTGATGGTTATAGCTTTGGAACATGGCCAGGAAATAATGATAAAATTCTGAAAGAATGAAGCTATAGCTAAATTCACTTGGAAGAGACTCTTGAAGGTAGTGGAGATATATTCCACAGAAAAACATTACGAATGTTTATTGTGTTTACATACGTAGATGCAGCACAACAACAACAACAACAAATAATAATAATAATAATAATAATAATAATAATAATAATAATAATAATAATAATAATAATAATAATAATAATAATCACGTATTTGTCATGCTTTCCTCTCCGACAGGATTGAAATCGTTATTCCCGAAGACGG
Organism: Macrobrachium rosenbergii; assembly: GCF_040412425.1. Lineage (NCBI taxonomy): Eukaryota > Metazoa > Arthropoda > Malacostraca > Decapoda > Palaemonidae > Macrobrachium > Macrobrachium rosenbergii. The sequence goes on along the minus strand of NC_089787.1, from coordinate 37,214,421 downwards.
CCAGTGGGGCGGTCCTCAGCCCGATGGCACGGTATCAGGTCTCATTGGGATGGTGTCCAACTACAAAGCTCACTTTGTAATTGACGAAATCACCATTACTGGTAAGATGCTACAGTAGCTTGTGTACAGTTATTTGTAAAAGGACAGATAATGGGATTTTTAGAATTGGTATTTTACGAATCACTATTGCAGGCAAGAACTCTTGTGAAATTAAAAGACAATAGAATTTTACCAAAAGATAAATTGAAAATTTACGAAGTCACTGTTACAGACTGGATTACTCAGTGGTCAGTGTAAAAGTATCTTTGAATGGACAGGCAATTGGATTTTAATAAAAATTAATGAATAAATAAAGTTAGTTAACGAATTACTGAATTTGTATACTTAGATTACAGGCACTAAAATTATAGGAAAGCAAAGAATTGTAAAAAGAAGATATGAATATATAAATAAAATTTCTTTTCTTGACCATAAAAGATTCATGATTGAAATGTCAGGACAACAAAATTCTTAAACTTCAGTAAGCAAAATGCTTTGAAGTGCGTATTATTATTATTATTATTATTATTATTATTATTATTATTATTATTATTATTATTATTATTATTATTATTATTATTATTATTACAAACCAGGTCGCAACCCTGCTTGGAAAAGTAAAATAAACGCTTCAAACCCAAAGATCCCTCAAGGAAAGTAGCTTAGGTCACACAAGGAAATTGAGACGTAAAGAATGAACCATGAAAAACCAATAACAAAAAAAAAAAAACAAAAACAAAAGATGAATGCAACAAATGCGATAGATAACAAAGTAAGATAAGACATAAAAAAACTATGAAGTGAGTTATGCCAGACTAATTAACGAAAAACTAAAAGCATTTGTGCTAATTTTAATCTGAAATTTGAATGATTCAACAACAGGATTAGGAAAATCATTGCACAGTTAAGTCAGAATCGAATTAAATAATAAAAATATGATCATGCACTATACTTTTCGACGCGCCAGGTACCCGAAACATTCGTATTATCCTGCAGTACAAAAAGCAACAGGTATTCATAATCCACAGTATATTTTTGGTATGGATCACATATAGTCTACGGGATAAAGACTCCGTGTTTAACTATAAGAAAATCTTAAAATCAGAAAATACAGAGCAACATTACTTAGACATTATGCAATTGAAAAATTACTTGACTATTCTGGTCCTATTTTTCACTGGTCGGGTACACTAGTTGGAGTATAATAAATGCAATTACTCTCGGTGCACGAAATATTCTTAGTAATATGAATATAAAGATTCAGAGAATAGAACGTTCATGAATATATTCATTGGCAACATTTTCTTCTGTTAGCTTTTGAAGAGCATTTCATTTCCTCTTTGGATCGAGAGAGCTCACAAAACGTGTCCATTACTTCCACAGCTTCAAGGGAGACTGTCGTGGACTTCACCTCTCCCTATTACATCGAGTCCTCGACCTGCGTCTCCAGATCGCCGAAGGAAAAGAGCAGGGCGTTTGCCGTGTTTTCCCCTTTCACTCCGGAGGTAAGACATTTGTCATTCGCATTTTTTGTTTTTGTTTTTTGTTTTTTGAGGTGGTACGGGAAGTGCGGATAGGCAGCAGGTATCAGTGGGACGAAAGTCCTATTAGTGGAGTTAATCGTTTAGGAATGTGAATTAAAAATGCTGATTTAAAAATAAAAAGAATTAAGGTGTTTCGGTAGCTGAAGATTACTGGCAAGTATCACTAGCAAGAATCTTTAAATGTGCTGTTTATGTTAATTATGGGGTAAAGTATTTATTTTTGAGTTTTTTGTCGCTGGTAAATCATGGGAACAAAACTGAGTTTAATGTGACTTTATTGAGTCTTGTCACTACAATGATGGCTGACCACCATTGAATACCAAATGCCGTTGAAACAAGCTCTCATAACCATAACGGGAAACATCTTACAGATCATAGAAGTTTGGTGAAAGCGGCAGCACTGCAATAAGGCCCGAATAGTCAACAGGTAGCGTAATATGTCTCAGTGAAATGTGAGGCTATATGTACTCACTGTGAGACTGTTGCAGATCTATTTATTGATAAATCTCCTACTCGTGAGCTTAGTACGAAGAAATACTTATATAAAAATCTACGCAATTCTAAAAATAACATGAAAATCTAGCTGAGGAGGACATTGAGACTAAAAAAAACTTGACAAATCAAAGTTACATTTACAGCAGCTAATGAAGTTTATATGCTCGTTTAAAGCTTTTAACATAAATAAGAATTGATAAAGAAGGCACTTAAACTTTTTTTTGGCTCAACTACCTTCTTTTTCCAGTGCTTGTACCGAGATAAGTGTAAGCTGTCATTTTATGTGATAAACACAGGTTTGGCTGGTGCTGGGACTAAGCGTTTTCGCTTATAGCTTCGCGATCTACATCACGAATCTGCTCTCGCTATCGACTCCTAACGGAAGAAGAAGAAGCACAGACATGACGTTGGATCGCATCACCTACAGCACCTTCCGTAGCCTCGTGAGAATGGACAACACCCTGGTGCCCCCATCCTGGTCTATCAGGTACCTCTTCGGTGCTTGGTACCTGTACTGCTATTACATCAATTGTGAGTGATTAGAGTATTTTGTTTTCTTGTATAAGCTATATCTAAAGATCGTTGCTCGAGTCACACTATTGTTGATTTTGTTCAATGATGTCGCATCAATGCCGATTATACAAAGATGACTGTGTTTTCGTAATAGAAACTAGCTCATTAAATCACTAAACTTAACAGCATGCAAGTCATTTGTTTAAAATGTTGTATTGAAACGATCTCTGTATTTGCGTGGAGGGTTGAACGAATTTTAATGCGCAGCTCACCATTAAATGAATGATGTGTATGTTGCTCGATAAAAGTTATGCATTTCTTTCAGTGCAGTAAAAACATGGACGTCCCAGTATTTTTTTTTTTTATAAAAACCCCCACACTTTCGTCTGTTATATAATGGTACTACTTATTGCTGTCTTCGAGCCTCTAGTTTGATACGGCATAAGCATATTCTCATAAAGATATTTGATACCTTTTAAGATAACTCATTTCTGGGAATCAAGGTACGCTGCCTTTGTAAACATGAAATGAGAGAGGAGAGATATACGCACACATACGCCACACATACACAACACAAACATATACGGATCCATTAATTTTTCTATACACTTAATACAGAGAGCTTTAAGATATATCGACAAATTGACAAAATGGGATTCACACACTATATATATATATATATATATATATATATATAGAGAGAGAATATATATACACACATATATATATATATATATATATATATATATATATATATATATATATATATATATATATATATATATATATATATATAGTGTGTGTGTGTGTGTGTACACATGTTCTCTCTCCTGAATTCCATTTTGTCGATATATCTTAAATCTCTGTGTATTAGGTGTATATAAAAATTAATGGACCATACACAAAAATATATATATATATATATATATATATATATATATATATATATGTGTGTGTGTGTGTGTGTGTGTGTGTTTGTGTGTGTGTATACCTCTAACTTCCGGAGCAACAGCTCGAAGAACAATCCAAGGCGGGTCAGGAAAGGCACTGTCCATATGCATTATATTATAATATATACCGACGTTTCACAACTCCTCATAGTTGCATTTTCTAGGCTGCAACAGCGAACATGGCAGTCAGTAAACTAATAAAATCAGAACTACAAATTTGAGTTACAATAAAACATTCAGAATAAAATTACTAAAACCTTTACCAAAAGAACAAGCTAAAGGCTGGTGACAACCTACCCAGAAGGAAGCTAAAAACAAACTACCGTACTCGCATTGAGAATTTGAGTATTACAAAAGAGAGAAACAAATAAATAGATAAACTTACAGACAGAGACGAAACAGCCCAACAAGACCATCAGGCAATAAACATTTGTGTGGACGATGATTGGGAGTTTAACGGTGGTACAGTCAGTTTGATAATAATAGATTCAAGTATTGTTAAATCATTTTCTTTTTGTGCCTCTCCTATTATTGAAAAGTCTTTATTTTCTATAGAAGTTTTACATATCTTGGAATTACTTCTGATATTGGACTGTTCAGGGCTAGATAAGCTGAGGAGCTGTGAAACGTCGGCATATATAGTACTATGCCTTTCCCTGACATATTGAATTGGATTATATATATATATATATATATATATATATATATATATATATATATATATATATATATATATATATATATATATATATATATATGGTGCATATCTATATATATATATAAAACCTATATATGTTGAAAACCTGTATAAGTTGAAACTAATAAGAAACTCAAAAATCACATACAAGCACATTGCTCATAAATATCTTGTAATTTCCAGCCGTGTATTCTGGCGTCCTCACGGCCTACCTGAGCGTCCCCAGTTACGAGAAGCCGATAGACTCTCTCTCCGATCTCCTCGATGCGACACACAAAGGATTTTATCCCGTGATCTTCAGAGAAGGAAGCATCGACTTCCTCTTCAAGGTGGGTCTCGCAATCATCGTGGATTTGGGCCTAAGTTTAGAGAAGCATCTTTTAATCATGGCGGCCTTTGAGTTAGGGGAAATGGCTTTTACTTGTTAAGGAGATTTAGAGTTTAAGTTTTGGGAAACAGCTTCGTTAACTGAGGTTTAGAGTTGATTTAGGGGAAACGGCTTTATTGACACATTGACAGCCGAAAAGATATATGTGTAAGTTCGGGAAAATAGCTCCAAATTCTCAGAGATCTTTAAGGTTGCTTTAGTGAAATAAATAAGGTATAGTGTAAATAGCTTCATAACTTTCACAGGCATTGTTTCAGCTCATTGAAATAACTTTATTGAGCAAAAGATAGTTTATTGAGGTTTTGGTCTGGGACTGGAAAACTAACTTTGTGAAAACAAAGAGATTTAGATTTAAGTTGGGAAAAATAATCCCTGCAACACACAATTCGTGTTTTAGAAAGGCATCTGTTCTATTTATAAAGACTTAAGTTGAATTAGGAGAAGCACATACACACACACACACACACACACACACATATATATATATATATATATATATATATATATATATATATATATATATATATATATATATATATATATATATATATATATCATATTTCTGATAATGAAATAGTGAAAGACGATATCAACGTACACATGGAAAGGGAAAAATTGATAAAAGTATTTTTTTTTTTTTTGTAGTCTGCAACTTCGGGCGTCTATCGCGACATCGGACGTCTCATCACGGGAGAAAAGAACTACGTGAATGTCATCGCAGACGGCGTTGCTGCTGTGAGTATGACCAAGGTCTCGTATCATGAACAATGATCAATTATAAGAGTGACTTCAGTAACAACAATAATAACATCACGAATATCAGCAACGAAGATGATAACGAATGAAGCTATTCCTAGAATGGTTATATTGAAGAGGGAAAAATCACCAATAACTATTATAGATAACTATCTGATTGCTAATGACAGTAATTTTCGCTATCGTGGAGTATATTCTGGTTGTTTCGTTAGTTATTGTTGGTGAATACAGTTAGAAATCCAAAGTTAAATCCCGTAGAATACTGCCTTATCTGAGTCACACGCGGTTTACAACTTCGAGAATTTTATAAAGAAAGCTCCCAGATCAATTTCTGATACTCTTTTCAACTCAGAGCAGATGCGAACGTCGATAAATGGCAACCAGAATGTCGCTTCCGGATTTACCGTTCTTTCGAGATTTACACGCTGCATAATCCGACGTTCTAGAGATGTCCAAAGACCGAGGATTATATGACCTGAGATTGATCAGCAATTTGAACAATATTTAAATCTTGCCTGGAATTATAATATATAAAGAGACATCCATATTGTATTTTTGACGAAGTTTACGATTTTCGTAGTCTCGTGGCGTTAAAAATAGGTCTATGTCATAACCGTTTGTGTCAAGCAATCAGGGGATCAGAGGATATCCTACTAACAAATTTTAAGAGATAACAATGAAAATACGGAAAAGCAAGTGCTACTTTGGCTTGTTATCTACGCGCCACCTACTCTTAGGTGCTAGTACTAAACATGGCGGAAGCTCCATTGGACGCCGTGTTTAGTACCAGCCCCTCGGGGATCAAAGTATTATTTACAACCATTTCTATATTGTGTGGTCGACAAATTATATTAATGAATTATATCTAGTACTAAACACGGCGTCCAATGGAGCTTCTGCCATGCTTAGTACTAGCATCTCGGAGTGGGTGACGCTTAGATAACAAGCCAAAGTAGCACCAGAAAATGAGTCATCATGACCGTGAAGATTAATAACAAAATTACGTGCCAGAGGGATGTTCCTATTTTGAATTTTACCTTATACTTAAGATACAAACTTCGTTTGACTCTTAAAATGATGAAAACACATATCGTTAGGATAGTCGTCCCAAGTCTTGCAACCTCTGAGTCGATTCAAACCCTCTTCTAGTCTTTTCCTAAGTGGAAGCTAAGCTTTTAAATAGTTTCAATGTAACTCCAGTATATAACCTTACCTTGGGAAAAATATATCCACCTGTAGTTTAATTCCAGTGAATATTTCAAAGCTAGAACTAAAGATTCATTTGGAGAAATATTATTATTATTATTATTATTATTATTATTATTATTATTATTATTATTATTATTATTATTATTATTATTATTATTATTATTATATCAGGGCAGCGATGCTGGCATAAGGCTCCATTATAAAGCAGGTGACCATAGCTGCCTTATGATTGAAGGATTTTCTTCAAATTTTTACCACTTATTAAACAACTAATACTGAAAATACCTGAGTAAGAAAATAAAAAAATTCGACCTCTAAGTTTTTAAATTTTGCAGTTAAAAAATATGTCATTTTTCATAAATCATGTACAAAAAAAATTTTGCTATCAAAAGTAATTTTCCTTACGCTGAATTAAAGTTATATAGTTATACTGCATGCTGGGAAAGTTTCATTGATTTTGGTTCAGCCTTCCTTGAGGTAATGGCCTTTACTTTTTTTTTTTTAGTGTGTTTTGAGAAAATGGCGAGGCAAAAAAATTTTGCTTACTTTGTAATAACTATGAAACTGATAGTTAGAAAGCTGATTTTTGCAGTCTAAGCATTTCTTCATATAAGAAACATCCTCTGAAATTTAAAAAAATAGTCAGATTGAAAGAAATGTACTCTCGGCTTGGTATCCTCTTGGGTGATTGACATTCTTGACATTTCTCTAGTGGAGACACTTGCCTTTTGTTCTGATTTCTTTTGTCTTTCCAGTTCTTACATTGCACATAGCTTTATATAATTCTCTTATAATACATCTCCTTTTTGCTCCTATTATGACAGAAAGAGCTGAACTCAGAAATACGCTAAAAAGCTGAGCGGGACATGACTCACGAAGTACACCGTGGCACTACATGACGTGCCCGAAGGAAATGTTGCAGCATACTTTTATACTTTTTTATTTGTGAATATTATTATTATTATTATTATTATTATTATTATTATTATTATTATTATTCAGAAGATGAAACCTATTCATGTGGAAAAAAAGTATATCTTAGTTTAACCAGACCACTGAGCTGATTAACAGCTCTCCTAGGGCTGGCCCGAAGGACTAGATTTATTTTACGAGGCTAAGAACCAACTGGTTAACCTAGCAACGGGACCTACAGCTTATTGTGGAATCCGAACCACATTATGACGAGAAATGAATTTCTGTCACCAGAAATAAATTCCTCTAATTCTTCATTTACATATAACAAGCCCACAGGGGCCACTGACTTGAAATTCAAGCTTCCAAAGAATATGGCGTTCGTTAGGAAGAAGTAAGAGGAAGTAAAGGGAAACACATAAAGATGTTCCACTTATTAAAAATAAAAAAACAAATTAATAAATAGATAAAAATTTATTAAAATGCAAGGAGAATAATATTAGGGTAGTAATGCATTGCTTCTTCGTTTGAACTTCTGAAGTTCCAATTGCGCGACATCCTCAGAAGGGAGGCTGTTCCACAGTCCAACAGTGTGAGGAATAAAGGACCTCTGGAACTGAGAAGTTCGACAGCGAGGCACATTTACTGCATACTGGTGCTGTTCAGCGAACGCGGTTGCTCTCGGCAGGTAAAGGGGATCAGGGATCAGTTGTGAATGCGAAAGATCTCTGTTGAAATACAACTTATGAAAAAGTGACAAACAAGAGACCATCCGTTGAAGGTCCTTGTTATAACTACTACTACTACTAGGAAACAGAAACCTACCACCACGATCGAACCACTCTATCGAAAAGAGGTAAATCTCTGGCAGAATCAGACATCCACACCGGATAACAGTGTTCTAGTAAAGGAAGCGCAAGCAACCTAAAACAGGTTGCATTGATTTTACCACCGTTAAAAATATATGAGGCTTTACGAACAACACCTAACTTTCGTGCGGCATTTGCTGAAACTTTCATTAGAAGTCTCTCAAAAGTTTCATTAGAAGTTTCTCAAAAGTTAGATATGAGTCAAAAGTTACACCTAGAATAGTTAAAGCTTCAGACTCATTCAGCAAAGTTCCATCCACCTGAAGGGGAGGGTGGGGTGGAAAACCTGTAAGAGATCTGCCAATCAATAATGTTTTTGTTTTACTGGAATTCAGCCTCATACCCTACCGACTGCGCCATTCCCTGATCCGGTTCATGTCCCGACTGAGGCGGAGGGGCAGCTTCATTTCTCATCAGTCGAGACTTTACTACACCCACAAGTGTTGCATCATCGGCACACTGAACAATCTCGTTTTCCAGGCCGACGGGATATCTATATACTCTGTATAGATATCCTGGGGAAATAAAACATAATATTCATTGTATTTTTGTCATTTGTCAAGTAAAATAAATTGACTTGTAAATTATTTCACTTACGATGACATAAATTTCGTATACATGAACGGTGATGGAAAGATTGTTATTCATGTGCGTCTGTATATTTGTATATAGCATATTGATTTACATATCGTGGTTATTTTACTGTAAAAGTAAGACAAGAAATATATAAAAACAGTCAATAAATGCAAAATTGTAATAATGATTCAAGAAATACAAAACATTATATGTAAATTGATGGGCGCAGTACATCTATGGTGCCACTTTCACGAGTCCCGAGACGATCGGGACATCTTGAGCGAGTTACTCTGATTTCACGTTTTCTTCGAAAGTACTGCCAGAGTGGATGACAAAAGTATATCAATGATTTCGAACTCGACGGGATTCTAAAACGTTTACAAGTTTTGCGACAATTTGTCGCTCACGTTGTCACACAAGCGATGAAAAAAAATGTCAGTGAACCAATCAAAATTTTTTTCGAGTAGTAAAACTTCAGGGTATGTTTATTTAGACATAAAACAGTCCAAAATTCTCAATAACTCAATTTTGATCATTTCTTGAAATTCGAAGATGGGCGCGCCTTAAGAACACTGTTTCCATTTAACATTCCTCGGTACAACATTCATATCACTAGAATAATAACCACAAACACTAAGGAATTCTCCTCCATCTTCTGTTGCCATGCAGAAGACAAATGCAAATCAATATTTTCCCATCATTAGCAGCTTAAGGGACAGCGAGCTGTAAAGTGAAAAAATAAACAAATAAACAAAGTTTCCCCACCTTGAAATAAAACTTGTGATAAAATTATCATAACTTTATAGTTGTAGGTAAATGTACCCATAATGCCTTATTTGATTGACATCGAAGGAAAGTGGTACTGTACTACCATTGTCTATAATTTCCTTTCAGACTCTTTATAGTAAGGCTGTCTACATTGAGGCTCGCTTGGCATCCGAAATGCAAACTCTCAAACAAGGTTCGTTTAATTTAGAGTCATTTACGCTTTTGACATTTTTGGTGTTTTGTATGAATAGATGCTGATCTATAGCACTTTACGTTCCCGGTGTACATTTTGTAAGTAGATGGTATCAACTTGATAGGCTTCAAATTAGGACAATGAAGGGCTGTGAACTACTTTAGGGTTTGAAAGAGAGGTAATTTAATACTGTCTCATTCACAGGTCAAGAGAAGTTCTACATGGGACGTCAGAGCTTCTTTCCACAAAGTTATGGAATTGTTTGCCGGACGAGATCGCCCTTCAAAAGTGTCATGAGCAACATGTAAGGAATTTTATTGTTCTGAGTCTAACCTGATTCAAAAGATTTATTTTACTGAAAATCATCCTTTCAGCTTGTTCTAAGTAGATGAAAAAGACGTTCAGTATCTGCTCCAGCAGCATAACTTACGGTCTTTTATCATATTTCTTGATTATAATATAAAGAGCCCAAAATAATTAAAAATGAAAACCCCAGAACACTAGCCCTTAATTTGCTTTTTACTTCTAATAGTCTGTTGCACCTGAACGAAGGCGGCCTCATCAACAAATGGAAGAAAGAGCAAGTGCTGAAACTGGGTCAGAATCCAGTAGCCGGGGTCCGAGCTTATCAGCGCCTATCTGCAGTGCCCTCTGCGTTGACCATAGACCATTTGCAAGGTGGCTTCTTTGTGTGCGTGATTGGCATCTTCGTATCGTTCCTTGCCTTCCTGGTAGAGAGGCAAAATTTCTTCTGTAGAGGGAAGAGCAAGGCGTCAAAAGAACTGAAGTAGCGATACGGAATGTTTTTGTGACTTTTCACAGCCTACATGGACTAAAATTTGAGGCCGAACAGTCTTGTTCATTTGCTGCTCGAAGGAGTAAGAGTCTGTGGTGGCAATAGGCCATTTTAATTTAGTAGCATGAAGGACAGTGCTGAATAAATTGAAAATGTGGACTGATACGTAATCTATACTAGTGTTAGTTTTTAGAGATACCAGTCAGAAAATAAAAGAAGTGAAAAACTGTGTTTGTAAGAAGAAATACTCTCTGAAGTCGCTAAATTTTAGCCGTATACATTGCAAGTCAAGAAATATGTTGTTAGATCTGGATCGCCTAGAGTAAACTATTCTACCTGAAGCACACACTTGAGATTGGTGGAAATAGGCTCCTATATGAGATAATCATAGACCAATATGAAAATAAGAAAACCCCTTGAAATCTGTAAATAAAAGAATATCTGAAAAATTTAAACATAAACTTAAGTAAAATTGAATCAATTAGAGGTAAGCAATTACATGAAATTATAAATAATTGGGGCAAAAAAGCATGGCTGACTGAAATGAATGACAAGGCAACCCAAAACATCCATAGACAAAAAAAAAAAAAAACATACTTGGTATGATAGCACCGAAAAAACAATGCTGATCATTAGGGTTAGATTAGGTGCTAGAATTAAACGATAAAAATAGGTTAATAGAGTACAAAATGTTTGTGCTGTGAAGAAATAACTGAAAACTTTGAACATTTCGTACCGTACTGCCCGGCACATTGTGACATTAGAAGAGATTTAGATTCGTGCAGCAGCCATATCAAGAAAATAAAGAGGAATTGATAGCTAATACCCTTCTGTTTGCAGGTCTACGAAAGAACAAATTGAGAATAGGAAGGAATTTGTTAAAGATTTTTGGTATTATTACAGACACTAAACCTAAACACTAACAAGGGAGGAATAGAACGAGCAAGGGAGCCTTTCAAAGGCTTATCCCGCCTACTGCTACTACTACGTAGGGACTGACAGTTGTTGTCATGTTGAATCTTGATAATGTCCGAACGATTCAAGACTACAGTGTAGCAGTTCGATTCCCATGACGACCGAATAACAACTGAAGAGTTTGTGATAGGTTTGGTGTTAAACCCTAAAGTTAGAATCAGCAATAGTCAAGATTCACGGGGCGTTAGCTACATAGGCTCATATTCAAATAGTCGCAAGGTAAGCCATCCTATCCTTCATGGGTAGGCTAAGCAGTAGAATGCTTCAATTATCTGTAAGTTCGCCATTTAATGAAAGTTGTACAGGTAGCGTATTGTACGGTAGGTGCACCTATCAGTCCTAAAATACCTTGTACATTGTACAATAGGCTAACTTATCAATCCTAACCTGCCTAATATCCATCCACGGTAGGCCTACCGTGCTGTAACAAACCTGCTCTAGGCTCGTGTGAACCAATCCAGGGCGACCTCTTTCTGGCCTAGTAGATGTTGAGCATTGAAACTTAATTATAATTATGCTGTTTATATATGCTACGGCAATAGTTTTTGCCATGAGACAGAATATTTTATCCTTCTCTATATCATCAAGTAGCCTAGTCTACTCTGTAGGCTAGCCTGTAATACAAGTTTACCAAATCGAGGTGTTGATGGTTATGATTATACCAGTAATAACCTAACTTTGGGCATATTCTAAACCTTGTAACATAAACCTGGTCTATAGTTAAGTTTTACTTCTAATTATACTCATTGTTTGTTGCAGTCGAGCCTTTTATCTCTTTTGGTTCAAGGAGCATTAACCATGATTGTCTGCAAACCTTATAATAATTACTAGCGTATACTAAGGTAGCCAGTTTATGTTAGTGTAATTTTAGTAAGATTAGGCTGTGCTGACATAGCTTGGACAGTGAAGAAAAATTAGGAATAGGCTATACACTAATATAGGTTTTAGGTTTTGCCTGGTACTAAATAGCACTTTAGGGTACAAATAGTTTATGATAAGTTCTAAGGTTCAAACTTAAGCTACGTCTGATGGTCAGTAAGATTTGTGCTCTTCACATGCTTAAGATTAGTGAGATATTTGATATAGGATATTGCAATGGACATCATGAAGTTTTATTTAAATGTAATAAAGGTAATATAAACACTGTGTCATCTGCAAATCCGGGTTGGAACTAATCTTTATCCACCCACCACTGTCTATTTATTTTCGTGTTGCCTTAAGATTTCTGAGGGCAACTTAGAGTCAAGGCTTTGGCCTGGTTTTGATTTCAAACAGGAGTTCTTTCAAAATTATAACTATTAATATACTGTTACCACTTCTCAAGATGCCTCTAAGGAAATGGCAGTTATGCAGTCCATGCCTTTCTCTTATTCTTTTTTGGGAGATTAAGAGTACATAGAAATTACCATTATCTTACCTTGGATGGATAATGTTGGTGTAAAATTTCCAGAGTATGTCAGGCATCATCCTTAGCTTTCCAGATAACAAAAAGTAAGCTTGCATCAATATCTTTGAAGCTTCATAATGCCTGGAAACTTTACCACTCAAAATTCACACTCCCTCATCATTGTCAAATAAAAGGTGTTGCCTGGGCTTGTAAGTAATGGGCATGAAAATATAATATTAGTTTCTTTTATAAAATATTTGGGTGATAAAACACATTGTCAGTCTGTAAACGGGTGAAACTAAGTTGCCATCCAGTGTAAATGAGATAATGATGAAGGAGAATTGGAGATGGGTTGGATATATCCTTTGGATCACCTCATGTAGAACAGTACGCGATAGTGTCAGCTGAACTCCGATGGCACCAGAAAAGTTAAAAGGTCCAGACATAGTGAGAACTGTGAGAGAGAAGGCTGGAGGTGAGTGGAGATTTGTGCAAAATAAAATACAGGGAAGACATGAGTAGTGGAATTCCACAGTTGCCCTTTATGGCACATGGCATTAGAGGCAATAATGATGATTTTGATTTTGACCCACAAATGTAAACTAAACTTTCATAATGCCATGTTACGGCTGCTACATCTAACCAAAGTTTACTTACTAACAGATAACCTAGCCAAAGATGGAAATATATTTAATGTTGAGTATTCAGAATCAAGGTATGACTGCAGCATTTAATGAATCTGGCTACTAAAGGACTTGGGATGATGAAAGCTATAAATGATATTTATGGGAGTGTAACTTACAGTTACTATATACAATGCGTAGGAACTAGCTTCCATCAGGCACCCAGTATGTTCCTTTGGCCCCAGCCTCCTAGTTTTTCTTATTACTTTAATGGCCTGCCCTATGATCCTACAGAGGCTGAGGAGAACTTTAACTTTTAACTAATTGAAGAACAAATCCTTTGGGCAAGCCCTGTGAGAATCTGGAAAGGTGTCTCAGTGGTCATGTTAAACCATTCTATAATATAATATTAATAATCTATATGGCATTCCCCAGCGAACAAAATCTAAATTGTACTCCAATATGTAAGCTGCTAAGATCCTAAATTTCCACATAAACTATATATAGTTATAAAAGAGTTTTGGCTTTACTGAAAATAAAATATTTTTATTAGGTATGTTTTTTATATTTTTGCATCACATCTGTGAACCCAGCTACCATTTTTCACTCTTAAGTGACAGAAGCTCCATTGAATCATTGTTTTTATTGGAACTTAGGTATACAAATTCTGGGTGAGACACATTAACAAGAAAGTTCCAGGCCGCCTTATCTGGTGTCAAGTAGGATTGTTAGTTTATTATTATTATTACCACATTTTACAGACATCACCTTTTGGTAGCTCTTCTTGTCTTAGAAGTCAAGAGGCCATAGAATGAGTTCCTAGGGCCTCCTTCCAGACGGCATTATGGCTCAGCCTTTGGTTGAAAATGCTTGCTGACTTTGCTGTCACTGGAGTCTCATCTGCAGATGAGAGGGCATATTTCACAGGTTCTTGGTATTGAGAAGAAACTATTCTGAGAAGATGTGTCCTTATGTCTACACTCTTCTCCCAACAAGTTTTGGCAGAAATAGTTTCATTCTGCAGGATGGATTGGTCTTGTGCTCCTCTTCGTCCTCTGAAGAGTAAAGTTTTTGTGGAAAGAGGCATTCCAATAGCAGGGACACCTTGTTCCCTTGTGCAAGCCCAAGCCCTGCTGGGTGTTGAAGGGTACTGTGTCCATGCTTTCAGGGATAACCATACCTTCGGTGTGTATGATCAGGAAGGCTCAGACCTTGAAATGTGACAAGGAGCCTAGGTTTCCTCTTCCTTGGAAAAGGGCCAGGAATCCTACCAGCCCTCTTGGCTCCCCAACTCTTCACATAATGCTCAAGGCAAACAAAAGAAGGAAAGGAGATTTAAAGATAGACTGTTCCCCCTTACCAGCTCCCATGAATTGGGTGATGCCTGTCCTGCCATGAACAACCGGCAGTGACAGGGATTAGAGCCATGGTCAGAATGATTACACACTAATTTCAAAGGACTACTACCCTCTCCTTTCTCAGACAAGTCCCTTTTATGGGCTACCCTCCAGGATCTCCTAAAGCTCTGGCCCTTTTTGCAGAGATGAGGGTGATGCCGGATGTTGTAGATTGCCTGCTTCCTAATTTTACTGTCACCTTTCTTGTTTAGAAGTCAACTGGGGATTGGAGACTGTCACTGATATCCCTCTGTTGCACGAGTTTTGTACTATAGACTCGGTTGAAGACGGAAACAACTCATTCCAGGGCGGATCCATCAGAGAGGGCAACGTCATGCTTTCAGTGGATCTGAAGGATGTATATTTTCAGATGCCCATCTATCAGTTTGTCAGTAAAGGGACTGTATGACTTCAAAGCCCTTAGATTAGTAAATGCTATAATGGGTTGTTGTGTACAGTTTTTGTGTATTCTGTAGTGTTATGATAGGAAAAGTTTTGTGCATTTTCTCTTGACTCCCTACAACATCTCTTCCTGCTTTTATCTATTAATCTACTGCCTTTGGATGACCTGCTTTAGTCTTCTTTCTCCCGTTCATATAACTTATTTAAGAACAAATAATTTGAGCAAGCACTTTCACAGTCTAGATATTTGACCCAGTGTTCTGATTAAATGCTGTATGCTGATAATTATTATTGAAACCTCATAATATTATGATACATTCACTACAAAACACTGCAAATGCTTAGAGGGAACTTATGCCAATGAGCATATTCATAAGCCAAGCTGTTATTGTATTGTATATAACAATGGAAAATTATAAGTGCATGTTCTAAGATGTTAAGTAATCATAAGCATGATAGAATGTTTCTGATTAAACTTTATTAGAATGTTTTTGGACTGGCAGGACATTATTTAACATGTAGCTGTATATTTTTCCAGGATGTCAAATAGTGGGTCGGTTGCTTGTCTTGTGCCGTGGTCACAAGTCTGCAAAATGTTGGACAAAGTTCAGTCTGCTGTGAAGGGAAACAAAAAGGAAATGCTTTTGAAATTCATCACACAATATCGAGATCTTCTCAGGAAGAAGACAGAACGGGATCCACAAGCTGTAAGTGTTTTATATATTATGATGCTCCTTATACTGTACTGTACTACAGTACTGTATTCAGAAATTTACCATGGTATACTGAACATCGGATCATATGGTGTACTATACTTGGCTGTGCTGTGCAGTTGATCCAAATTAGCTTTTTCTAGGTTTAATGAATGAAAGCTAGAGAAAAGTGTACATATTTCTACTGTATTCCCATGGGAATACAGTAGAAATATTTTTACTTATTTTTCATGTGGAGGCCTGAAGTATCAATTATGGCAGTCTAACTTTATTATAGGTGATATGTAGGGGATGGTGACTAAGTAGATGGTACAAATCATCTTCTCAGCACAATATCTAGCTGTTTATTTGTAAGAGGAACTGGCTGTTTGGAAAGGAGAGGTCAAGAGTTCAAAAAACCAAGTTTATTTTGTACAGAGTCTGCATTTATCAGCTAGAAAATCAATATAAATTTTTATCAGTCGGGTATTATGGGTGGTAACCAAGAGGTTGTCACCACAAGGAGAAAGCAAGATTAACTTGCCACTTTTTTTTTTCTTTACTTTCTCTTGCTAGTGTCAGCAATGAAATATTTGAGGATGCATATTAAACCTAGAATTTTTCATTTCAGACTGACAGTTTCTTTCCTATGCTTCGAGTGTTACTACCAGCTCTAGATCGTGCAAGAGGTGCATATGGTGTGAAGGAACGCAAGCTGGCAGAGCTTTATATACGCATATTGGGCTTGAAGAAGGATGGCACAGATGGTCAGAAGCTTTTGAATTTTAGGTAAAGTGAATATGTATTATACTGAAATATGTGAAATACGTTATAAGCCTTTTGCGTATTTTGTAAAGTATTTCTTCCTGATTTTTTAATGGTCTTACTACGTGTATTTTAAGTATCCTAATTACATTACTTTTCGTTTTTATGTTATTCATATGGAAATTGACAGGCCCTTTGTGTCACCAGTTTTGGAGGTGATGATGTAGTTAGTTATTGTTAAAGAAAGTAATATTTTTACTCAGTTGAAGTGGACAATTATTGTTTTACTATAACAATCCCATCAGTCACATTATGCTATGTTATAATTGGTGATGATGCTGACTCACTGCATTTTGTTTACAAATGATGAAGACGAGGCTTTCTTGGGACATCATTGGTACTTAGACCCTCAGGCATCTTTATCCAACTATTTTATATTCCTTGAGTATGCCAAGCTGGCATACTCCTATGTTAATCATATTTTAATGCTAGCCTGCTCCAGGTTGTTTCACTGCTGTTTTGTGAAACTTCATATATCTAAATGTTGTGAAGATCCAGGCATCTTATATATCTTATAATTTTCAAAAATGTGTTATCCCTTTGTTTTCTCTCTCTCTCGTGTTCCCTCAAGTATTTTTTTTATATATATAATTTAGGAAATTTTAAGATACTTTATAAAAGTTTGTAAAAATATGTATAATAATTAAGAAGAGGATAACTGATTTATAAAAATAATGACTGAATACCAGTTGTTATTCAAAATATGAACTACTCCTTGACTAGACAAACATACCAACAGACATGGATGCCATTCATGTTCAAGGTGATTGTTGGAAGCTACAGGAGCTTAAAGGAAGAAGAATCATGGAAAATTATTTTTAAATACATAAAATTTAAAGGTAAATTTGATGTCCTCATTTTAGTGTATGTTTTAAGAGCTTCTTTAAAAAAGAAAAAGTCACAATTTCATAATAGAAGATAATAAAATCATATGAAATTTTTTACAGTTGACCCTCAAATTTCATGGTTTTTAAGTACATGGGTGTGATTATTTGCTAACTTTCATATTCAGCTTGCCTTCCATAATATGTACATACATTCTGAGAACTGTACCTCAGTAAGATATATATGAATTATACGAAAGCAGCAAATGGAGAAGAGAGGAGATTTGACAGCCCTCTTGTGATGGATGGGCAGGTCTTAGAAGAAGTAGAGCATTTTCGTTACCATAGAAACACACTGGACTGTGAAGATACAGAATGGATGAAATGAAGAGATATCTCGGTTACTCATAAATGAAAATTTCCATTAATTTGGAGAGCAAAGACTCTCAAGGTGTACATGAGGCCTGTACTACTATATGCATTGGAAACATGGGCTTTGACAAGGAAAATTGAGAAATTGAAGACATGTGACCTTGGAATTTAGGATTCATGGCCAGAGTATGGTAAGATCATAATGCAAATGAGGATGTGGTGTGGAGATGTGATATCAAGAGCCAGAAAAAAAAAAAAAAGACTAAGATCTCAAAAACAAAGATGGTTGGAAAAGTGATGAGAAGGGGATGAAGAAGGAGCAAGCATTTGAAACCATGGATAAAAGGCATAACCTAAGATGTAAATGAAGATTTAAATGCTGTAGGAGTTCAGGCAGGGAGAACAAAGAACAAAAGAAACTGGAGAGAATTCATTTCATGTCTAACTCCATAGAGGGAAAAGTGAATTTTATAGCATTATGATGTCAGGTATGAAGTTAATATATTTTTTAATATATTACAGAAAACCAAAGTCGTTAGCTGGGGGTGAGGCTGGAGATTTTGCAGATGTAGCATATTATGTACTTAGAAGTCGTTGCCCTGATACAGGAAAGATGACTCTAGAGGATGTTGATGGTCGTCTGACGGCTATTGCCGAGAATTATGCCGCTAAAAATCATGGTAAGATGTGCAGTGTATTTTGAATAGTAATTAATTAAACCATGAAAGATATTCTAATAGTTTTTAGGTAAGTTTTCATTAGGCAACTACCTAATCAACAGCTAAATTGGAATTAATTTTGTAGTCTTTATATTCCACATTATGCCCTCCACAGAGATGATTGGCAACTATATCAGTGGTAGATGGAAAATTCCCCCTAATCAGTACATAAAATGGCAGAAAGACTAATGGATGAATTACAGTGTTTATTACCAGATAAGTTCATCTGTTGTTCTGCCAACTCCCATCTGAACACTAAGTCTATTGGTGGTTGGTCTGATATACAAAAAGTAATAAAAAGTAACCATTTAGTAATTACACTAAATACTCTAGAAGAAACACTATTTTTTTGTTCTTGTTTTGTAACTAATTATCATATGGTACCTAATACAGATCCTGATCTATTTCAGAGGAAGTTGAGCGATCACTGTTGGTAATGCTGCGCGGCATGACAGCAACAGAACAGAAATGGCTGATTCGTGTATTACTCAAAGATATGAGACTTGGAATTGGGCAAGGAACAATATTCAACGCTTGGCATCCTGATGCCAAGGACTTATATGATGTCAACAATAGTTTGGAGAAGGTAATTCCTTTCTATTATATCTTGGTGGAGTACAGTCACACCTTGAACTTACGTGAGGTTAGGTTCTAGACCCCCTGACACAAGGTAAATTTTCACGTAAGTTTGGCAGTCTCTAAAAGTGCTAATAAATGCTTATTTCTAGAGTTTAAACACTAAATATGACCCTAGTCATGTTCCCAAATTATTAAGCTAACTTTTAAATGAAATTAAAGTTAGCTTAATACATTACCCTTAAAAAAAAGGAATAAATGGTTGACATAAAAATATAGAGTTGGAAGAGAATTTCTGTCTCTCTCCCCCCTTCCGACCGATCTATTTTTAGAAGTCTTCTCAACCTCTTTTTAATAACTTATTTATTGTGTGTCTCTTTCTCTTTGTTCTGAAATACTTTTTCATGAACCAACTGTTTTTTATTTGGACTAATAAAACTCTTAGTTATTATGTCTCTATGTTTAGAACTTATTTGCCAAACTAGCTCATTTACAGTTCGTAGATGGTACGGGTAAAGTTAGATCAATTTAAACTACCAGCTGTACAGGTGAAGACGTACAGAGAAAATATATTTGTAAAAATGTTTGAGCGCTAACTACGAAGGAGAGAGAGAGGAGAGAGAGAGAGAGAGAGAGAGAGAGAGAGAGAGAGAGAGAGAGAGAGAGAGATTGTCCTTACTTGAAATATTAAGTTAAATTATTTATGAACTATTACGGAGACAGGGAGAGAGAGAGAGAGAGTTATTCTTACGTTAGATATGAAAAGATGGAAATTCATGATTTATGAAGGAAAAAGGAAGAATAAAGAGAGAGAGAGATAGTACCAGAAATCCTTTGACATGCTGTGGGCAATGACTGACATATTTGACAGCTTTGCCCTCTCCCCTCTCTTCAAAGGTTTTGCGAAAGATTGGGAAATGATATTTGTTTGTTTTAAATATCACATTATTTAATGTAGAAATGTATAAGTTTTGTAATTACAGTTATATTATTATTATTATTATTATTATTATTATTATTATTATTATTTGAAAATTAGTGCTTATTATTAGGTCAGTCATTTATTTTACCTAATAATAAGTACTAATTTTCAAATAATAATAATAATAATACTGTAATAGCAATATAATAATAATATAACTGTAATTACAAAATTTATACATTTCTATAGTAAATTATGTGATATTTTAAACAAACAGATATCATTTCCTGATCTTTCGTGAAACCTTTGAAGAGAGGGGCGAGGGCAAAGCTGTCAAATATGTCAGTCATTGCCCACAGCGTGTCAAAGGATTTCTGGTACTATCTCTCTCTGTCTGTCTGTCTCTCTTTATTCTTTCTTTTCGTTTCTCCTCTCCTCTCTCTCTCTCTTCTCTCTCTCTCTCTCTCTCTCTCTCTCTCTCTCTCTCTCTCTCTCTCTCTCTCTCTCTCTCTCTCTCTCTTTTTCTTTTTTTTCCTTTTTCCTTCGTAAATCATGAATTTCCATCTCTTGATATCTAAATTAAGAAAGAATTTCTCTCTCTCTCTCTTTATTCTTTCTTTTTTTCCTTTTCCTTCATAAATCATGAATTTCCATCTCTTGATATCTAAATTAAGAATAATTTCTCTCTCTCTCTCTCTCTCTCTCTCTCTCTCTCTCTCTCTCTCTCTCTCTCTCTCTCATATGTTATTCTCTCTCTCTCCATAATGGTTCATAAATAATATAACTTGATATGTCAGGTAAGGACAATCTCTCTCTCTCTCTCTCTCTCTCTCTCTCTCTCTCTCTCTCTCGTGTGTTATTCCCTCTGTCTCCCTAATAATTGATAAATAATTTCACTCTCTTAAGTAAGGACAACCCTTATCTCTCTCTCTCTCTCTCTCTCTCTCTCTCTCTCTCTCTCTCTCTCTCTCTCTCTCGGATTCGCAAATGTTGCATGTCTGTGAAAAAATCGTGCATGACAAATAGTTAGGTTCCAGTGAAAAGTTCGCATATGTGTGAATTTGCGCAACTTAAATTGTGTAAGATCGAGGTATTACTGTATTATGATTAAATAGAGTGCTGTTTTACAAGGCTAGCACTGAGGCAAAATAGAAATTTGTTTTCCATAGATTTAGTAGTATTTGGTAGGTCTTCTGTCATCTTGTGTTATTGTACTGCATACAAAATACATCTCAGTGTCAGATTTTGAACATTATCATTTCCATTTTCCACCTGCTGGATCCAGTTTGGTTATTACTTATGGTGAATGGTTTTCTGTGCAGGTAGTGGAATCCTCATCAAAAGAAATTCCTTATAAGCCTTCTCAAACAATCTTTGACATACATGCTGCAGCATAGCAAACAACACTGGTTAACATATCCTAAAGGTAAAACATGATCACCATATTGAAATTATGGAAATGAACATGAAATTTGTAGTAAAAAAATCAAATCATGCACTGGAAGTTTTCAAAGTGGAATTATTGAACAGAAATAAAAAGATTAAGCTGGTAAGCTCAGAACTGAAAGTAGTGGTTTACTGTGAAAACAAAGGCATAAATGAAACAGTGCAATTACAATGATAAGCAGGGTGTGCACAAGGAAATGACAAAATCCCTTGCCAAAGTGGAAACTGCTTCAAAGCAAATTGAAACATTCCCCATAAATAAGGCTAAAAAACACAGGAAATATAACTGAAAACATGAAAGAGAAGGATGCTTGCAGGAAAACAGAAAAGGGCAAGTGAAGCTCACTTCCTAACACACAACACTACTGAATTATGTAAGATTAACGAAAATGCAACAAAAAGAATGAAAAAGCACTCTGAATGTAAACGAATGATGAAAACAAAGGCATACTGAAGCTGAACCATGGAAGAGCAGTTTAACAGCATGTTTATTTCAGAGAGTTTCATGAAAGAATGAAAGGTAACTGAGCCCTAATAGAAGGAGTATGTGCAGTGAGAGCAGCTAGATCCTTCGTACAAGTTGGCTTGACTAGGTTCCGATGCACGAAGAAAAGACAGTACAGTATATGATTAATAGGGTTGTAAAAATAACGTAATATTTTCTTGTTTTTCTTTTTAACTTTTGTACATCAGCCATTTTACTGATCACACACCTTTTCTCCAGATCTTCTTGTGACTGTTTTGTTGTATCATTGCGAGCACTTGCACACATTTTTATGTCATCAACAAAACTGCTTATTTTATTAGTCAGCTCGTAAGTGTAAGTCATTTATGTAACATGTAGACTATCTTATTTTAATAGGAGTCTTGTGACACATTAGCAAGTGATAGAAATTGTATAATTATAAATTTAATATTTATAGACAGTTATCCAAAATAAACACAAGAAGCAAAATTCTCTCAGAATGAAATCATGCCTTAAAATTAAATTGCAAATTTCAGTCATGTAGACTATTCAAATAAAAGTAGAACATACAGTAATGTGTGTATACTGTACAAGATTTTTGTCCATACTTGATAACAATATCATTTTGCATTCTATCCCACCACAATACTAAATTGGATTTTTCCAGCCCATGATGTGTTTTCACACCACCTTAATTATTTAACAAGTCACCCTCTGTGACATAACTCATGTGATGAGATGATGTAA
Organism: Macrobrachium rosenbergii; assembly: GCF_040412425.1. Classification (NCBI taxonomy): domain Eukaryota; kingdom Metazoa; phylum Arthropoda; class Malacostraca; order Decapoda; family Palaemonidae; genus Macrobrachium; species Macrobrachium rosenbergii. The sequence goes on along the minus strand of NC_089787.1, from coordinate 37,191,343 downwards.
AGGTCACGGTACTATAGCCAGGAATATAAATTGGTACAGGAAGTCATTTTGAAATACACTGGAATGTAGTCTGGTCTCATCAGCAGTACATTACAATAATCACTTAGTCCCAAAGCACAAGGACTATAATAAGAACATACCCAAAGACAGAAAATAACCTGAATACAGTATGCATAATAAGCCTGTAAAATTGTAACATACCACCATTATATTTTTACATGTATTAAAAAGTGTAAGTAGAATACTACATTGTAAAATTAGAAGAAAAGAACATAGTTGAAAATTAGCACCAAAGACACAGTAAAAACTTTTACTTATTACTTCTGCAATAATATAAGAAAATCACAACATTGATAAAGGTATAAAGACTTTGTAATGTATAAGGAACCTGAAACAACTTGAACCAGTTAGGAGAATTAACAAGGATACCCTTCTGATGTCAGAAAGTAACTCAAACACACTTTTGAATGATCAAACAATAGGTGGTATTAGTACTAAGGAAGCTAAAAATAAAACCAACCAAATTAAGTTGGCAGCCAGCAGATAGCATTGCTCTTACCTGACAAAATTAAATGGGTATATGTTACAGGTTTGTTATCTGAGTAATGAATGCTTGTTTTACCCTCTGATGTAATAATGTTATTTGATATTTTAGAGTAGTTTGATTAATTTTTTTTTTTGACAGGTTTCAGTAGCATTGCGAGATCCAACTGTTCGATTACATGAAATAGAGGTATCTTTATTCTCTGCCTTTCGTCCCATGCTTGCTGAAAGGGCATTGTTAGAAAAAGTTGAGGCTCAGATGAATCACAAGGCATATTATGCAGAGACGAAGTATGATGGAGAAAGATCTCAGATTCACAAGAAAGGCAGTGTTTATAAGTATTTTTCAAGGTAAGTTATTTTTTGGTATTGTATAGTTTACTTTTTGGATGCTTGTTTTTACGTTCTAATTTTTATCCCACATACTGTTTTTATGGAAATTACAGCACTTCTCCATACTTTATTAAATGAAAATGATTCCATATTTAGTAATGATCACTATTTATTACCATTGCTTCAGTAATTTAATTTTGGTGAGATTTTATTTTTGATCATGTAAATTTATAGAGAGCATTCAATTTTGTGAGTTTGTAAGGTGCTGATAATAATGATGTATATGTTTTAATAATTTGTTTCACAACTAGGTATTACTGGACATTGCCATTTCCTTTATCAACAGATGTCCTGAAGAATGAAGTTCAATTTGTAGTAGGCCAATACAGGCAAATGCACTTCAGTGTATAAATGTTTATGTAAATAGAGTAAAAATTTAATACTTAAGTGCATATTTGTATATCTTTGTCTATTGATCATAAATATGTTAAATATGCAAGAAAGCTTCATAACTGATTAATATTGAAGTTATATATAATGTTATTGTAAATTTTTATGTTCTTATAGAAATACAAATCATTGCCTTTTATGAAGGAGTAAACCATGGTTAAATTAAGACTTCTCTCTGTGTTCTGACTGACTGTTAAGTTGAAAGTTTTTTAAAATCTTTGCGTGGCATATATGTTTTTTTATGTTGTTTGTTCAACAGATTTGAACAAGAAAAGTGAACAGTGAAAAATGTGAAGTATGTAATTGGGTGTTTGGCCACTTGGTGTAAGAGTAACCATTTGTGTAGGTGTGCAGTTGTGGGTCCTGAGAGGAGAGGGCTGATTGGTCTCCTTCACATTATCAGCTGTGTTAGGGAAGCCAAAAGATGTTTGCTGATTTCTTCAAAGGGGGATTATGCCACCCTTAATACTGCCAAACTTCCATTCTTCTTCCCAGACTGCTGTCTCTCACTCCCTACCTTTTGCTCATTCACTTCTGGCTCGCTGAGGAAGGTGCATGTGTGAGGGTAGGTGATAAAATCTCATAATACACAACATCACAAAGCATATTGGGAATGGTGAAGAAATCCACAATGATATAAGTGAAATATACTGTATATTAAAAATACATCAGTCCCATAAGGAGAATCAAGCAGGTTCATGAAAGCCCTTGTCTACAGTATATTTTTAATATATATTTACGCTTATATCTTTGTGAATTTCTTCACCATTTGACAAACTCATGTGATGAGATTTTTATATGTATTGTATTGAGAATGTTAAGCGTCTCATATTTGAATGTACAGTATATATGTATGTGTGTGTTAACAGTTTAGTTCCATAGTGTTGGTTTGTACAAATAATTAAGTTTCTTAGTGTTTCTGTGCTTCTGTATGAATATACACTCATTTTTTATTCTGTCCATTTTTTTTCTTTTCTGTTGCATTGTTCTTTTTTTAAAAACATTACTTGTACATATTATGACATATTGCAAATGGCATGTTCGTGCCACTGTAGCTGGAGGGGTTGGCGAATGCTTGGCAGATGTGCTGTAATTTTTTCCCGTTTCTGATAATTTTCTTTCAATTCTCTGTAATTGTGATATTTTCTTGGGTGTGCATGATTGTATGTACTCATACTTAAATGCTGTAAAGTTGGTGATTGGTCATTCATTTCTTTTTGTTTTCATCGATATTTTTGTTTTTCTTATTTCATCAGGAAATTTCTTTTCCTTTAAATACAGTAAACCCCCGTATTCGCAGGGAATGTGTTCCAGACCCCCCTGTGAATAGCTAAAACCTGCGAATACTTACAACCCCCCCCCCTCTCAAAATGCTTGTAACTGTCTATCATGAAAGGTCAAACACCAAAGTATGCCTAAAAATACCAGCCTACATCAAATATACATTAAACTATTATTTTATTACTGTATTAATCTTTGAAATGATATTAATATCATTTCCAAGTCATCTTAAACATTTTATCGTTAAAAAGATACGGACGTACTCTATGGCTTACAGCTGTAGGTGAAAGTAATCTAGTCCCCCCCCCTATGTATTCAGCCATGCACATTTTCTTTCATACAGTTACAAGCCATCCCATTTTCTTTTAGAGGGGAACCATTGGTATTTATATGTAATTCACAAAGAGAGAGAGAGAGAGAGAAAAACTAAAAAAAATACATATGCACATTTTAAAAAAATTTAATACTACGTACATATTAAGATTACTACATACGTAAATCATATGGGTACTCACCAGTGATGACTGCTGATTAAAGATGATGATGATGAATTAGCTGTGCAGTCCGGTGAATGACGAAGATATGACTGCACAGCAAAGCAGATGAGTTACAACTCATCTGAGGGTGCCTCTTTGCCTTCAGGAGGCACTTTGGAAGGCACTTCTTCAGTTGATTTGGGAGGCACTACTTCAGGCAATTGGAGAGGCACTTCCTCAGGCAATTCGAGAGGCACTACTTCGGGTGATTTGGGAGGCTTTGGAGGGGCCTTCTTTGTCCGTTTGATGAACATGGTGACAGGCAGCTGCTGTCGCTGCTTCTTCATGGTGGTGAGGGCTTGATTATAGGGCTCCAATACTAAATCAAGGATGTTTGAAAACTGTGAGGAGCATTCCATGTAAGGATCCCATGTTGAAACATACTCCTGCGTATCCTTGATCATTCTCTTAATGCGGGATAGGCGTTCCAAAGTCAGGTCGCCCTCCTCTTCCTCCTGCTCCTCCCCTGAACAGGCCTGGCGTATCTTCCTCTTTACTGGCAGACTTCATCAGGTCTTCCAAATTCTGGTCCATCAGGGGGTCAGAGTGGGCATCAATGAGGGTGCCGACTTCATCCTCGGTGATGTCCTCGAAGCCTTCTCCATCTAGAATCCTTGCCAACTGGACAGTCTTGTTAATGGCCAAATGTTGAATTTCTTCAGGAGAGAAGCCCCTGTAATCATGAACACAATCCGGCCACAACTTGTTCCAGCACGCATTCAGGCTTCTTCATGTCATTCAGTGATTGGTTGATGATGGTCAGACATGTGGCAATCATGAATTTACGCCAATAGTCTTTTAGCATAAATTCACTGCCATTGTCCATTGCACTCACAAGGTGCTGGAGGGAGTTCCTGGTATAGAGTGCCTTGAATGTGCGGATCATGCCCTGGTCCATAGGCTGGGGGAGAGAGGTGGTGTTGGGAGGGAGGAACTCAAGCTGGACTCCCTTGTAATAAAGATTGAGAGGGTGGCCACCAGCATTATCCATGACCAGCAACACCTTGAACTTCATGCCCAAGTCGTTCAGGTATTGCCTAACTTGAGGGATGAAGCTCTAATGGAACCAGTACAGGCAGTCCCCGGTTATCGGCGGGGTTCCGTTCCCGACGGCGTGACAACAACCGAAAATCGCCACTAACCGAAAATTGGCGATAATAGCACTGATCCCTGGTTAGCGGCGCCGATAACCGGAGATCAGCGCCGCCGATAAGAGGCGATCAGCACCGATAACCGGTTATCAGTGACGAAAATCTGGTTATCGTCGTCGCCAGACAAGCGCCATAAAACCGGATCGCCGGTAACCGAAGCTGCGGATAACTGGGGACTGCCTGTACTCTGTAAGGACTTTGGTGATCCAGGCCTTAGGGTTATGCATCCAGAACACAGGAAGCAACGCCTTGTTCTTATTCTTGAGGGCCGTGGGGTTTGCAGCCTTCTAAATGAGGCCTGGTTTAAGCATGAAACCAGCCGCATTTCCACACATGATGAGGGTAACCCTATCCTTCTAGGCCTTGAATTTGAGGCTTTAGCTTCATCCTTCATGAGGTATGTCCGGGAAGGCATCTTCTTCCAGAACAGGCCAGTCTCATCCATACTGAACACCTGTTCTGGATGGTAGAGCCCTTCTCCTCGAGGATTTTCTTGAAAGTCTGGATATTTTGCAGCTGCTTCAATGTCTGCAGAAGCTGATTCCCCATGAAGAGTAACAGACTTTAGGTGGAACTACTTTTGAAATCGGTGGAACCACCCCTTGCTGGCCTGGTAACTTTGAGGAGCTGATGATGGTCCTGCTTGGGGCTCTTCCTCCTTTTCTTCTTTTTTTTCTTCTTCTGCTTCTTTAGGCGCGGGTTCATCGAAGCCTAAGAATTGTAATTCCCCTTCTTCAACGCCTTCCTATGCCTGTACTACGTCATCGCCTTCCGAAGCAGTTGATAACTGCTGGTAGAGTTATCGTGCTGTCTCGTGAATGATGTTGGAGTCGAGGGGCACGTTCTTCTTCCGGCAATCCTTTATCAGGAATGCCAGCATAGATTCCATCTTCACGATTGTTTTATCCCGCACTGTCTTTGCACTTATGAAGTAGCTCATACTTACAGACTTTCGTATCTCTGCTGCTTTCTTCTGTTTATATCTCACTGTGCACTCATTAACATTAAAATGGCTGCCAACTGCGGCAAAAATTTTGCCCTCCTTTAACATGTGAAGAACTTTCACTTTCTCCTCGAGTTTCATAACCATCATCTTTCTTTTAGACTCTTTGCCAGAAGCCTTAGAAGGAGCAGGGCATTTTTTAGGAGGCATTTTAGGGCCGATTACCGCTGATGCACAAAGATTAAGAAACCAAACACAAAACTACACGATTTCACACAATCAAAAGATGCTGCGGACTACGCTTGCACTGAGAAGGATGTCGTAGATGTGGTCTCCTAGAATTCCATGTTCGCGAGTTGGTCTTGAGTATTCAGCCAATCAATGCCAAGTGAACAGCCAGTGAGCACCAAGGAAAATGAATGGCGCTTCTGGATTGGCTGCTTTGCAGATGACAGCCAATAGAGTGTTCAGTATCATTGGTCCTGGGTACACATACATTAATATATTACAGTACTGTAATATTTGAAAATTAGTAAATTTTTTTTTATCATACAAAATTTACTTAAATAGTCATGAATATATGCTTAGTACGTACATGAAAATGATACGTACCGCAGACATAAACATACGTACCCTGCTACTCCTGTTGTCTTACATATTTTAGATATGCTCCACGTACTACCTGTAGTACTACATATCATCCTAAAACACTTTTGTATGTAATATTTAAAATCATCCAACAACAAAACATTTAATAAAATGTACAAGGCAGTCCCCGGTTTACAACGGGTCCGGCTTACGACATTCCGAGGTTACGGCGCTTTTCAAATATATTCATCAGAAATTATTTCCTGGTTTACGACGCATGTTCCGGTGTTACAACGCTTATGACACCGATCCAATGGAAGAAATATGGCTCCAAAATGGCAGAATAATAAAAATTTTGAGCTTTTTTTTATGAAAAACTCAATAAAATTGCAATTTACATCATTTTCAATGCACCAAAAGCATTAAAAGTAAGGTTTTCTTTGGAATTTTGACGAATTTTGAGGATTTTTTGGATTACAACGATTTTCGGTTTATGATGCGGCGTAGGAACGGAAGCCTCGTCATAAACCGGGGACTGCCTGTACTGTATGCGCAGAGTATCGATGTTAGTATATGTATGCGCAGTAGTACTGTGCGTAGAGTATAACGTTGCGGCAAATGACAAAATATAACTCGTTTCATTTCTACCTCTTGTTTGTGTGATGTGCGTGAACAGTACTATGGGCTAAGAATATTTTTCGAAATTGTGCACTAAGATGTCCTCTAAATGCTCTGCTTCTTCTAAGGCCTCTGGCAAAGAGCCTACAATTAATGAGTGATGAGAAGAAAGTAGACGTGATTATTATGTCAAGAGAGGGCAAAAGTCACGGAGAAGTAGCAGCCCATTACAGCATGACATTAAATGCGGTCGCCTGCATTGAGCATGAACAAGGTAAAATACTCATGCAACCCTACCGTACCACCTTCGTTGCCATGTTCAAATACCTTAACATGACAGAGCCTCCCGAAACCCCTGACAAAGCACCTTCTGAAGAAGGTGAAGAGGTGCCCTCAGACAAGATGTAACTCCTCTGTTTTGCTGTGCAGCCATATCTCCATCATCATTCATCATACTGCACAGCTAATTCATCATCATCATCTACAGTATAATCAACATTCATCACCAGTTAGTACCCATATGATTTAATCTTACTATTTATTATTATTACAGGTACCCAATGTAGTATTGCATAGTATTATTATTTACTTTGATTACTATTATGTACTGTAGTATTATTATTAATTTAGATTATTATTTAATGTTATTATACAATAAATAATATGAAAATACAGAATATTGCTATATGAAAAAAAAATCTGTATCCGCAAATAGGCAGATTCCCTGCGAATATTTTTATAGATATGTTCCACAGAAAAATCCGCGAGTACGTGAGTTTTCCCGTGAATAAATTTTGAATAGGTTCCACAGAAAAATTCGCAAATAGGTGAGTCCACGAATACTGAGACCGCGAATAGGGCGTTTACTGTATTTTGTTTTCTGAAAGGCGTAGTTATGTATATATTCATCACTAGTAATTGCTGTAGAGTTTTGGAGGCTTCTTTTATTGTTTTGTTTTTTTATTTCAAGATGTTAGGAACCCATTCCATCAAAACCATGCTATGGTAGTTCATTATCTATACTCTGTTTTTTTCCATCTGTCCACCCTCCTGTGGTGCTCGCGCATGGTAACATTGCGTCTGGGGCTTTAAGTAGTTACGCTGTGTGTAAGTTTTAGGTAAATAAAAGGATATCTGGGTGTACATTTGCAACTGAAAAGTGTTTTAATAATTTACTGTATGCGAATTACACTGTTAATATTCGAAATAGGATATTTTTATTATTGTTGAATGTAAGCTGCCTTTTCGGGGTGGCGAATGGAACAGCCAGACGCAGTGGCGGGAAAATTGCTTCTCTCACTCTTCACTACGGCAAGATGTCAACCTTCATTTCTTACAGTGTGTTCCAGACAACACAGAAGAGTGAGGTCGATAGGCACTGTGATTTGTTGGTCCAGATGGTACATGTGTGGGCCACTGCCAGTTTTCCATTTAGTACACCCCTGTTGTGGGGTAGTGCCATCAGCGCACCTCATGCAGTACACTGTAGGCATTACTTTAGGTAATTTGCAGTGTCCCTTTGGTCCCTAGCTGCATTCCTTTTCATTCCTTTTATTGTACCTCTATTCATATTCTCTTTCTTCCACCCTCTCCCAACAATTGATTCATAGTGCAACTGCAAGGTTTTCCTCCAGTTACATCTTTCAGACCTTTTTATTGTGAGTTTCTGTTTCAGCACTTGGCCTTTAGCCTAAATCCTATATTCTATCTATCCATTCAGCACACAAAAGCTGCATGGTCTGAAGACCAGGAATGTAGGGCCTAAATGAGTACCGTATTTGACGGCGTAGAAGACGCACTTTTTTAACAAAAAAATGGCCTAAAAAATCCCCCTGCGTCCTATGTACATAATGTAGGCTCAAAATTTAAGAATTTTGGCCGAAATTATACATGAAACGTCACGTAGATGTTGTAGCCTAGCCTAACATTCGGTGTTATCCTAATAACCTATTAAAAAACAACAAAGTTTATTATAATTATTTATCATTATCACACTTACCATCACCACAATTACTACTACTAGTATTATAATCAATATCTACGTTGTTATTATTGATATTTTCATTAAAATGTGTTAATATCGTTATCGTCGTCTACAGCGGATCGCCGCATTCCACATTTACAGACTTACAGTACGTGTGCTGCCACCTATTGGTGATTATCTCGAGAGCTTTAAGGATAACAAGGCTTTGTTCAGTTGGTAGTTGGCAATTCCTGCTAACATTCTCTTTACGCATAACAACATGGCTTCGATCAATTGGTGGTTGACAATTCCTGCTACCATTCTCTTTAGGCATAATAACAAGGCTTCGTTGAGTTGATACTTCGTAACTCGTGCTAGCATTCTCTTTTAAGAATAATAACATGGCTTTGTTCAGTTGCTCACGAGACTCGAGCCGTTACATAGGAAACATTTTTATTTATTGGATTTTACCCTTGATTGCATACTTTTATAATATATAATGGATATATATAACATATATTACCGTAGGTAACATCTTTATTAATGTTTTTGTTGATTCTGCCGGTAAGAAACAATGTTTACAAATGAATGTGTTGCAATCTATTGGTAAACCTATGAGGTAGCTTTCAGCAGCAGACGAAACATTCGATCGTAGTAAATGGCTGATTGTATAATACATATTTTGATAAATATAAATATGGTAAATAACTTCTTTATTAATGTTTTTGTTGATTCTGTTGGTAAGAAACAATATGCATATGATAACCTAATACTACAGTTTTACTTACCAAAATCATATGAGCATAGGCTAGAAACCTTATTTTTTTTTCCCCTCAATGTCCTGCTGAAATTGGGGTGCGTCCTATGCAGACATGCGTCTTATAAGCCATCAAATACGGTAATTGGTTTGTTAAAAAAATCAGCATGTAATTTTTTTTAAAGTAAATGTTATTTCTCATGGCTTTTTAAAGCACACTTTCTCTGTAGGAATGTGTTGATTTCAGGAATGGTTTTGACTTTACTGACAACTTTGGTGCTGACCCAAAATCTGGAATTTTTACGCCTTACTTACATGGATTGTTTCTTCCAAGTGTTAGAGATGTTATCTTGGATGGGGAAGTAGTTTCTTGGAGTAAAACTCATAAATCAATTATCAGTAAAGGTAAGTTGCTGGAACTGTTTGTTCTTTTGTCAAAATTTTATTGCATGGTAGACAGAGTTATACTTTATGTCATAAATGTATTTTAATAATAATAATAATAATATATATAATAATAATAATTGGACCACAGGGGTAGTCAAATGTGAATTGATTAGTTGGAATAAAAAGTATTTTAAGTATCATTTCGCACCTTTTGAATCCAGTCATCATATGGATCTTCAGTATCCAGTGTATTTAAGCTCTGCTGGAAATTGCATCTTGATCTGAATGAAATCTAATTTTTTGTTATATACCTGTTTTATATATGTAACTTAACAAGTAATTACATAGCTATTAGTTTCTGCTTTAACAGCATCTTTAGATTTGAAAATTCGCGGTAGCGCTCTTTTGTTTTGGTGCAGGTAAGTGCCCTGCCCACTTCCAGGGAAGTATAGCTACACCATAGTTAAAGAGCTCAGTTCCTTTCTGCCGCTCAATGACCGTACATCGGTTGTTCAGCAGCTTTGTTTTGATGTTCAGGAGTATTCACCAGATGGTTTTGATTGATAATAAGGGATTTGGTGAAGAATTCTGTACTTAAGTAGCCTCTGCACTATATTTTCTTAGCTTAGATAAGCTTAGCTTAGACTTTTGTGAATTTTTTGGCTTATTATGTCAGACTCGAGTGTGCCTACTAACTGGTATTGTAACAAAGGCTGCAGTACTAGGTTGACTTCTTCTGAATATGACGATCACTCAGTATGTACTCGTTGCCGAGGGCAAATTTGTTCTCCTGACTTGACGTGCGAAGAATGGAGACTGGGACGAAGTTAAATAGAGAATTTTAACTGCCCATTTAAATAAGCTAGAGAAGGCTAGACATAGAAAGGCAGCTGCTAGAGCCGAGGCTAGAGCTTCAGTGTCTTCCACTCCTAAACCAATCCTTTCGACACCTGTGACTACTCGCTTGCCTATTCCTACTTCTCTCGCACTTCCATCTACTCCATTACGTAGCTTCCACCCCTCTGAACCTAGTGCTGTTGCCAATCTCGAAGCCCGGGTCGACAAGAAATTTGAAGCATTAGTGAATACGGTTGCTCAGTTAGGAGTTTCAGTAAGAGTCCTTTTGGACAAGGCAAGTGGTGAACCCAGTGCAAGTGTTGTGTTAGTGGAGGGGGTGGCTTCTCGTCCCACCGATGCTCCTAGACAGAGGTCCCTGCCAAACTCCCCTGCACCTGGGAGGAGGCAAACCATAAGTCCAAGGGAGGTCGGTGGGGTTTGCCCACAAGTAGTTGCTCCCTCAACCAAACCTGTTGCTATTTCCCAGGTTTCAGTGGCTTCGCACTGGAAAGGTGTCCCAGTGGACCACACCTTATCTTCCAGTGGTTCTGATTCGAATGAATCTAAAGGACGCAGTTGTCATTTTCATGAATCCAACAGGGCTTTGAAGAGGCATGTTTTGGAGGATCAGAACCCCTCGATCCCTCGTAAGCACCAAAGGGACCAAGAGCCCTCTAGTAGCTGTTGGGATGATGGAGAGCTCCCAGTGGATACCAAGCTCCCAGTGGGTCACCCATTGACTCCCAAGCGCCAAGTGGCTCACAGACGTACAAAGGGAGCAGATCATCCCATGGGATCTGAGCTCCTATTAGCTCCTAAGCATTCAATAGGATCAGAGCGCCGAGTGGCTCCTGATCTCCCAGTGTCTTCTAGCTCTCGTGCAGTTTTAGTCAGAGCTTCCAAAGGTTCATCAGATTCGGATGTCCTGATAACAGCTGGTCAACCTGTTTTTGCACCCTCTGTTAAGTCCTAGATGCGAAGGCTGTACCTTCGCCTCCTGTCCCAGAGCACCCAAAGGCAACGTTAGTACCTTCGACTCAAGATTCTTCTCTACTTCCTATTCATCAGCGGTTGGACAATATCCTGGAACTTCTAAAGAAACCTTCATCTTCTCCTCAGAAACTAGAGGAAACTCAACAGGACTTGGTGCTTGATCCTGCTCATAGATTGGCTTTCGACCCGGCCAAGATATTGTTTTCTGCAGCAGAACTTGACCATTTAGTGAAGGTCTTCAAAATCTTCAGTTTCCTCGACTGGACGGTGGGTGCCCTGATGAAGAAAATCGAAGATTGCTCCTTGCTACAGGACAGTTTTGTAGCAGGTTGGCTCAGGGTTCTTTCTTGCTCCAATAAGGCTATTAGAGACAGGGCCCAAGAGTCAGCTGCTCTCTTTTCTATGGGCATGCTAAAGAAAAAAAAGAGTTGTGGTGCTCCTTCATGACCAAAGGAGTTACCCCTCCACAGAGATCCTCTCTTCTCTTTGCCCCTTTGGACAAGAGTAGCCTTTTCCCTTGAGCTACAGTAGAATGGGTGGCTACAGAGCTGCAAAAGAAAGCAACCCATGTCCTTCTAGAGCAATCGGCCAAGCGACCGAAGGATTTGGACCGTGCTGCCTCAGTGTCTTTCAACACTAGACCTTTCTCTCCCCTTCAACCACGACCCTTTCAGGTGGCAGAGGAAGACCACAAGCTTGCCCACACTCAAACCCTAGATCTGTCTGACCCATCACGAAGAAATCCTCCTCAAGACCTGCCTCTGGCAAGTGAGGATCCTGTCCTCCGTCTCCCAGTGGGCGCCAGATTCCTTCATTTTTGGAAACAATGGGAACCCAGATCACTGGAACCGTGGGTACTTCAAGTACTCAAAGAAGGTTATTTGATCCCCTTCAAAGAGAGACCTCCTTTGGCGTCTTATCCCATCACCTTAAAGGCGTGCTCAGAAGGCTCGGAGAGGTTTTTGGCCCTCTCAAAGGAGGTTACAGCTCTTCTTCAGAAAGGAGCGATAGAAGTGGTGGAAGACTTATCATCGGAGGGGTTTTACAACCACCTATTTGTAGTCCCCAAGAAGTGGGGGTGCTGGAGACCTGTCTTGGATGTAAGTGCTCTGAACTTCTTCGTCCAAACCACGAAGTTCAAGATGCAGACGAACAACTCAGTTCTCGCTGCGATTTGTCAAGGGGACTGGATGGTATCCATCAACATGAGACACACTTACTTCCATATCCTAATATACCGGGAGTCCAGTAAATACCTGGGGTTTGCATTCAGACAAGGTTTTCCAGTTTCGGGCTCTGTGCTTCGGGTTGTCCACAGCCCCTCGAGTCTTCACCAGAGTACTTGCCCCCTCTATCACAATGGCTTCACCTAATGGGTGTAAAAGTATGCCTATATCTGGACGACTGGCTCCTACGATCGTCATCCCAGAGGAAATGTATGCAGGACCTTCACAAAACTCTTCAGTTAGCCCAAAATTTGGGCATGCTAATCAGTCAAGAGAAATCCCAATTAGTCCCTTCTCGGTTGATAGTTTATCTAGGGATGAAGATAGACTTGGATTTTTTGGGCTTTTCTGTCTGATGAGAGAATTCAGTCGTGCACCCAGAAAATCCGTCGCTTCCAAAATCTACAGTCCTGCTCTGCCAACAATTGGATGAGCCTGTTGGGAACCCTCTCCTCCATCGAGATGTTCGTACCGCTAGTGAGACTACATGCAAGGCCTTTACAGTTCTTCCTAAAGGCCAATTGGAGCAAGAAGACTCGGCCAGACTCCTTTGTATTTCCCATCACACCGGAAATAAAGGAAGACCTTCAGGAGTGGCTCGAAGAAGGGAGATTTCTTGTAGGAAAATCTCTGCTTCAACCGAACCCGAGCCTAACACTGTTCTCTGACGCATCGGATCTAGGTTGGGGAGAATACTAGGACACTTGGAAGTAGCAGGAACATGGTCTCCACAAGAGAGAAGGTTACATATAAACCTGAAGGAACTCAAGGCAATTCACCTGGTGCTTCAGCATTTTGCTTCAGTGACTCACGACGCAGTGGTAGCAGTACATTCGGACAACACATCTGCTCTAGCGTATATTCAGAACCAGGGAGGAACACATTCCTTTTTCCTGTGCGAAGTAGCCAGAGCTGCTTCTTTGGGCTCACAGCAACAACACCCAGATCCTCACCTGCTTTGTTCAGGGCAAGTTGAATGTATTAGCGGATGAGGTCCTACCCACGGAATGGTCGCTGAATCCACAGACGTGCCTTGACCTGTGGAAACGGTGCGGAAAGGCGTTGGTAGACTTGTTTGCAACGTCCACGAATCATCGCCTTCCACTCTATCGTTCTCCTGCGCCGGACCCTCAAGCATGGGCAATGGATGTGATGCTCCAGGACTGGTCAGACCTGGAAGTGTACGCTTTTCCTCCATTCAGTTTAGTGAGGGAAGCCATAAACAGGTTCAGGAATTCCCACAATGCGTCGATTCTGGTGGCCCCCTTTTGGCCTCAAAATGATAGGTTTTTCAAGAGAGGTTGCAAATGCTATTGCTAGATGTAGACATGAATCTTCTTCCAAACTCTACCAAGTTAAGTGGGCAGTATTTCGCATATGGCATAAGAGACGTGCCATCTATTCTTCTGAAACATCTATAGCCCAACTAGCAGATTTCTTATTCTACCTGAGATCTTCTTGAGGTTTGTCAATGCCTACAATCAAGGGCTACAGATCTATGCTGAATTCAGTGTTTAAGCATAGAGATTTGGACCTTTCTTCAAACCCAGATATTTCAGACTTGATTAAGTCACTTGATACCACGAAACAGAACACTCAAACTCCGGTTTCTTGGAACCTAGATTTAGTACTGCATTGGTTGTCAGGCCCCCCCTTTTGAGCCACTTCACACTTCTTTTAGAGAATTATCCAAGAAGACTCTATTTTTGATTGCCTTAGCCACAGCAAGACAAGTCGGTGTCTCCCAAGGAGATGCCGTATGTGCGTACATCTTAGGGTTCTTAGCAAAGAACGAGAACCCTTGTAATCCAAGGCCTCATTCATTCTCTATTAAGAGTCTTACAGAATTGGTTGGACCTTTGGACCAAGAGAGAGTTTTATGCCCAGTGAGAGCATTAAAACATTACCTCTAAAGAACCAAGAAGATCAGAGGGGATTTTCATAACCTCTGGTGTTCAGTTAAGAATCCTTTGTGACCTCTCTCCAAGAATGCCCTCTCCTTTTTGAGAGATGTAATTATGGAATCTCACTTGGGGATCCAAGAAGATAATTTACCTTTGCTAAAGGTAAAGGCTCATGACGTGCGGGCAATGGCCACATCGTTGGCTTTTATGCACAATCTCTCTCTTTCTGCTATTATCCAAATGACTTATTGGAAGTGTCACATGGTCTTTTCCAACCATTATTTACATGCTGGTGAAACTATGTTCAAGGACTACAGTATGCTGGATCCGTTCACCGCGGCTGCCATGGCACTAGGGAATGAGGGGTAGGAGTAACGCTTCTATTTTCCTGTCTCTCCTGTTAAAGGTTGTTGACTTATTTAGGAAGCTTGGGGGTACTTCGTACCTGGAGTACCCTCCCCAATCTTTGTTTTTAATGGATGGATAGTGTTTTTTAATTGGTGTTCAGGTAACATATTTTTTATAGTTGTTTTTGGTTGGTGTATTTTGTTTCATGCCCAGGGCAAGGGCAATTGTTTTTGCTTAGCTTTGTCAGTCATAGGAGTACTCACTGACTACAAAGTTCCCACCAAAGTAGGGGCAACTCCTGACATTACCGGTCATGTCCCTACGGGTAGAGATGAGCTACAATTAAGATGCAGCATCTTCCTGCTCAAGCTCTATCCCCAGGTAAGGTTACAACAAGCATTAACACAATGCCAGCTGTTATCTATTTCAAATGCATTTCCATTTATAAATGTTTTTTGAGTAGTTCATGCCCATACTTCCCACTGCCTGTCAATGTGGGATTCAGCTATGTAATTACTTGGTAAGTTACATATATAAAAATTATGTTTTTATCATTTTATGTTTTTCCTGGCAATTTAGTTTGAAATATTCTCTGTGAGACAGGTAGCCACAATTTCAGATAATTTAGCCTTGTGATTCCGACTTCGTGGTGGCCAGGGAAACATAAAACAAGGGGAAAAAGGGGGAATTTCTTATGAGCGTAAGGCTCATACTACTGAGGAAAATATTACGTAAACACGTGGGCAAACTTGCAGGAGTGTATTTACATAAATAACATTAGTACGGGAAAAGAGGAATGCAAGTAGATTATTGATCCTGAAGGGGATTCCTACGTGATGAATGAAACTGGGGGGATTCCAGACACAGTCCAAGAAGCTTCCATGATATAGGGTCCCTCTGAAATAAGAGATATGCACATTATACGCCAGAAATGAAAATAGACAAAAGAATAATGAATTCAAAGCTGCACTGAGGGTGCCAAGGGGCTTCGATGAAGTAATAATGGCTTAGCACTGCCGACACTCGAGGAGCACGGACATTTGACTAGAGATTCGGGGATTACTGGCACTCAAATTAAGTAAATGTTACGAGGAAAAGCATGACTGAATGGATGTCTTCCAGCACTTTACCGTAAGGCAGATTTGGTTCCAGCGCAGAAAGCGGTCCGTGGATGACTTGCAATGTCCAAGGACGAGTTTTCTTCCACGTGGCAAGATGCAGAGCTTCAGTAAAGGGCAAGGCAATGGGAACTTCACGCTACGCCAAGCAAATGGAGTGGGTCATCGGTCCGGCCAGCATCCAAGGGAACACGTGGGTGGTGGCCGGAGTTCACAGAGGAAAAGTATACTTTGAAAGGCCACGTGGTTAGGAGCTAAGGGCATCGTTGGGCCAGGGCATGGCGGTGATTTGGGGTGTCGACTCTACTCCATCCCATCCAGCGCGCGTGTGAGACCAAACCTCGGTCTGGTTTCCGCTTTTATCTCCTCCTATGGGGCAGGGGCACGTCCAACGCATAGGGGGGTTGAGTCATGTTCAGCTGATACCCGTAGGGGTTTTTTTGCCTGAAAAGGACAACCAGACAGATTCACTTTTGCCTCGGACATCAGAAATTATCTACTTAAAGGGAGTTGCCTACAATCGGTTTTAATCCCTAGTATTCTGACCATGCGAAATATTGATCGGCAGGCAGTAAATGAAAACAAAAAAAAAAGGAGGAAGCAATTTGCTAGCGAGTTCTTGCTAATTATAATAATAATAAAATAAGGTTTTATATATACTTACCAAGTAATTACATGATCGGAGCCCTTCCTGCCTCCCTGCACATGGACATAGAGCATAAACAAACTGAGCTCTTTAACTGTGTTGTACCTGTACTTCCTTGGAAGTGGGCGGGGGACTTACCTTCACCAAAACAAAAGAGCGCTACCACAAATTTTCAAATCTAAAGCTGACATTAAAGTAGAAACTAATAGCTATGTAATTACTTGGTAAGTATATATAAAACCTTATTATAAAAATGTCATTTTTATCTGTATTTATCATTAGTTATTATTCGACATCGTACTGTACATTACAGTAATCTCTCTGCTGAACCTTATACAGTATATATATATATATATATATATATATATATATATATATATATATATATATATATATATATATATATATATATATATATATATATATATATATATATATATTATTTATATATACATAAAGGCAGTCCCGGTTATCGGCAGGCTTGGTTTTCGACAATCCGGTTTCACGGCGCTGGTCTAGCGCCGAAAATTGCCAATTTCTGTTATTGGCGCTGATAATTAGGTATTGGCGCTGATACATACCTAACAGAGGCACGGATAACTGAAATTAGTTGATTTTCGGTTATTGCCAACTTTTGATTATTGTCATGCCATCAGAACGGAACCCCGCTGATAACCGGGACTGCCTGTACAATATATATATATATATATATATATATATATATATATATATATATATATATATATATATATATATATATATATATATATATATATATATATATATATATATATATATATATATATATATGTATATATATATGTATATCAGAGGAAGACGGACGAAAACCACACATCACTAGGCTGTCTTATTTATTTTTAAACCAACGTTTCGTAATTTTGTACTTAATTACATCTTCAGGGCTGTGCACAAGAAAAGATAAAAACATAAAAACAGTTATAAGTACAGTCTTAGAATACGTTTAAAATGTTACAGTAAAATGAAATAAATAAGAATAAAAACACAACCAACCTAGAGGTGAAACAGTATGGAACTAAATGGAAAGAAGCCACCACAGTAAGGAGTTAAGCTAAATACAGTTGACCAGCGGATGTGTGAGTATTTAATGATGGTACAAGTTGTTTGATAAAATAACGACTCTAAGATTGTTAAGTCTTGAGGGTTGGCAGTATGACCGATGACGCTAAAATCTTTGTTCTCAATGTAGGTTTTACATTGTTTTGAATGGTTCCTGATGTTGGAGTGCTCTGGGTTTGAGATTCTGCTACCTGTGGAAACTAATTCCCGATGTGAATCAATGCGCACCTTAAGAAGCCTACTGGTGGATCCCACGTAAATCCCTGAAATACATTTAGGCAAGTATATTTGTAGATGACACCAGAGGACATATAAGGACACAGCTGATCCTTTACCTTAAACAAAGAGCCAATACTTAGAGGATTTTTGGGAATTAATTTGGCTGATATGGCTGGAAAATGTTCATGAATAATTTTCGTAAATCTTTTTTGAAAGGTTAAGTCACTGATATATGGAAAGGTTGCAAAGAAATTCATTTTTGTACTGTTAGGACTTCAGGTCTTTTAGAGAAATGCTTATTTAGTAACTGATTTAACTTTCTATATACTAACCTGGAAGGAAAACAGTTACCTCTAAAGAAGTTAACTAGAAATAAAATCTCATTATGAAAGGCATTCCAGTTAGATGTGAGGACCAGTGCTCTATTAAGAAGGGTAAAAATGGAATTAATCTTAAAATTAAAATAACAGCTGCTATAAAAAATTAGATCCGAGTCCTGTAAAAGTTTTCTTTCTAAAAATCGTGGTGTTAAAAGAATTATCTTGTCTATAAACTTGAACGTCCAGGAATGACAGGCAGTTGTTCTCCTCTTTTCTATAGTAAATTTCATGTTGGGTGTAAAGTATTCACGTAGTCAAGAAAGAGATCAGCCTCGTATTCACCCTTGAAGAGAAACGAACGTATCATCGACATACCTAGAATAAAAAAGAGGATGAAATCTTAGAGGGCATCGTCGAGCATGCGCTCCTCCAGGGAGCACATGAAGATGTTAGCGAACGTAGGGGCCAAGGGGAGAACCCATGGCCATGCCATCTACTTGTTTAAATAGTTTTCCATTAAAAACAAAGGCAGTTTCCAGCACTGCCAGTTCAAGGAGGGTCTTAAAAAGCGTGCGGTTAAAATGATTAAAAGTGGACTCAGGATCAGGAACAACTTGTTAAGAATCAGTTCAATGGTCTCACCAACTGGAATATTCGTAAACAGAGATTCGATGTCAAGGCTGGTCATGAATAAATCGGAATCCTGTAATAAAATAGACTCTTTAAACTGGAGGGAATTATTGAGAGAGTAACTGTTTTTGTTAACGGTTCAAGTATAGGAACGAGAAATTTAGCTAGTTTATAATTCGGTGTATTAAAAGAAGCTAAGATAGGCCTGAGTGGGAGACCTGGTTTATGAATTTTTGGGAGGCCATATAAAGTCCCGTAAGAAGAACCTGTGGAGTACAGTTCCTGATATGTAGTTTCATTAATAATATTTTCCTTTCTCAAGGACCTAAGGAAACGGTTAATTTTGTCTTGTGTTTTAAAAATATTAAGGTAGTCAGGAGTGCCAATCAGTTCGAATTTGTTCCTGTCGTTTAAAATACCTTCCATCTTGGACAAGTAATCGTGTTTATTCAGGATAACTGTTCCTTTACCTTTGTCGGGCCGTGTGACAACGATGTCCTTGTTGTTAGCGAGTCGTTTCAAGGTGTCGAAATCTTCTTTTCTGAAAAAAGGTGCCCATCGAGTCTTCAATTTCCTGAAAGTACTTTGGGATAATTATTATTAATGAAACTACATATCAGGAACTGTACTCCACAGGTTCTTCTTACGGGACTTTATATGGCCTCCCAAAAATTCATAAACCAGGTCTCCCACTCAGGCCTATCTTAGCTTCTTTTAATACACCGAATTATAAACTAGCCAAATTTCTCGTTCCTATACTTGAACCGTTAACAAAAAACAGTTACTCTCTCAATAATTCCCTCCAGTTTAAAGAGTCTATTTTATTACAGGATTCCGATTTATTCATGACCAGCCTTGACATCGAATCTCTGTTTACGAATATTCCAGTTGGTGAGACCATTGAACTGATTCTTAACAAGTTGTTCCCTGATCCTGAGTCCACTTTTAATCATTTTAACCGCACGCTTTTTAAGACCCTCCTTGAACTGGCAGTGCTGGAAACTGCCTTTGTTTTTAATGGAAAACTATTTAAACAAGTAGATGGCATGGCCATGGGTTCTCCCCTTGGCCCTACGTTCGCTAACATCTTCATGTGCTCCCTGGAGGAGCGCATGCTCGACGATTGCCCTCTAAGATTTCATCCTCTTTTTTATTCTAGGTATGTCGATGATACGTTCGTTCTCTTCAAGGGTGAATACGAGGCTGATCTCTTTCTTGACTACGTGAATACTTTACACCCGAACATGAAATTTACTATAGAAAAAGAGGAGAACAACTGCCTGTCATTCCTGGACGTTCAAGTTTATAGACAAGATAATTCTTTTAACACCACGATTTTTAGAAAGAAAACTTTTACAGGACTCGGATCTAATTTTTATAGCAGCTGTTATTTTAATTTTAAGATTAATTCCATTTTTACCCTTCTTAATAGAGCACTGGTCCTCACATCTAACTGGAATGCCTTTCATAATGAGATTTTATTTCTAGTTAACTTCTTTAGAGGTAACTGTTTTCCTTCCAGGTTAGTATATAGAAAGTTAAATCAGTTACTAAATAAGCATTTCTCTAAAAGACCTGAAGTCCTAACAGTACAAAAATGAATTTCTTTGCAACCTTTCCATATATCAGTGACTTAACCTTTCAAAAAGATTTACGAAAATTATTCATGAACATTTTCCAGCCATATCAGCCAAATTAATTCCCAAAAATCCTCTAAGTATTGGCTCTTTGTTTAAGGTAAAGGATCAGCTGTGTCCTTATATGTCCTCTGGTGTCATCTACAAATATACTTGCCCTAAATGTATTTCAGGGATTTACGTGGGATCCACCAGTAGGCTTCTTAAGGTGCGCATTGATTCACATCGGGAATTAGTTTCCAGACAGGTAGCAGAATCTCAAACCCAGAGCACTCCAACATCAGGAACCATTCAAAACAATGTAAAACCTACATTGAGAACAAAGATTTTAGCGTCATCGGTCATACTGCCAACCTCAAGACTTAACAATCTTAGAGTCGTTATTTATCAAACAACTTGTACCATCATTAAATACTCACACATCCGCTGGTCAACTGTATTTAGCTTAACTCCTTACTGTGGTGGCTTCTTTCCATTTAGTTCCATACTGTTTCACCTCTAGGTTGGTTGTGTTTTTATTCTTATTTATTTCATTTTTACTGTAACATTTTAAACGTATTCTAAGACTGTACTTATAACTGTTTTTATGTTTTTATCTTTTCTTGTGCACAGCCCTGAAGATGTAATTAAGTACAAAATTACGAAACGTTGGTTTAAAATAAATAAGACAGCCTAGTGATGTGTGGTTTTCGTCCGTCTTCCTCTGGATATGCTTCCCGGAGTATTTCCCTGTTCCCTGTATCACTATATATGTATATATATGTATATATATGTATGTATATACAGGCAGTCCCCGGTTTACGACGGTTCCGGCTTACGACGTTCCGAGGTTACGACGCTTTTCAAATATATTCATCAGAAATTATTTCCTGGCTTACGACGCATGTTCGGGGTTACGACGCGTAAAATGCATCCGATCCGACGGAAGAAATATGGCCCCAAAATGGCAGAATAATCATAATTTGAAGGTTTTTGATGTAAAACTCAATAATAATGCAGTTTACATCGTTTTCAATGCACCCAGAGCATTAAAAGTAAGGTTTTCTTATGATTTTTGACGATTTTCGACGATGTTCGCCATTGACGATTTTCGGGTTACGACGGCAAGAACGGAACCCCGTCAGTAAACCGGGACCGCCTGTATATGTATATATATGTATATATATATATATATGTATATATATATATGTATATATATATATATGTATATATATATATGTATATATATATATGTATATATATGTATATATATGTATATATATATATATATATATATATATATATATATGTATATATATGTATATATATGTATATATATGTATATATATGTATATATATATATGTATATATGTATATATATGTATATATATATATGTATATATATGTATATATATGTATATATATGTATATATATGTATATATATGTATATATATGTATGTATATATATGTATATGTATGTATATATATATATATATATATATATATATATATATATATATATATATATATATATATATATATATATATATATATATATATATATATATATATATATATATATATTTGTATACACATAGACATCAAGTTACTGTACATTTGCTTGCCTTTCTCTTTCTCTCTCTTGGTTATTCTTTATAAAAAAAGGGATATAAAATGTAAAAAAAATTAACATTGAAACTCTCTCTCTCTCTCTCTCTCTCTCTCTCTCTCTCTCTCTCTCTCTCTCTCTCTCTCTCTCTCTCTCTCTCTCTCTCTCTCTCTCTCACCTGTGAGATATGCCGAAATTGCTTACATGAACCACACTTGAAAAATATACCTTTATTTTTTTTTTTTTAAAGAATAACCCAGAGAGAGAAAGAGAAAGGCAAGCAAATTTACAGTAACTTGATGCCTATGTGTATATATACATACACAAATATATATTCATAAACAAGTGCTGACATTATATGGAACAAGTAACTATCATTTTGTACTGTATTTTTTGTACCAGCACACTGAAAATCTAGTAGACATTTCACTCAAATCTGTGTGCGTTCATGGAATTTTAAAGATTTATTTCAGCATTACTATTGTTTGTATTGAATGGTGTACAAAAATTGATGAAGTCTGTACACCATACAAAACAGCATAAGCTACTAGAACTTAGGCTATCATAAATCTTTGTTTGGAACCTTTGATAAATATGTAATGCACTATATTTACTGATTAATGCAATTATGTTAATTATGTCCATATAAGGGATATGAACTTTGTCATGTACTTTATTTAGAGTTCATACTGTGAGTATGAGCAACTTATAAAAATAAAGTGACACATGCCAAGTTCTCTAAGGTATGAAAGTTAACCCATGAGTACTTGAAAGAGACACACAGAGAGAGAGAGAGAACATACAGATATTATGTAGTTTTTAAACGGTTACAACTGAACTAACAGCAAACAAGATCTCAGTGCTACCTAATCATTTTATTGTGTCTTGGACTTGTAGGACTCATTGCCCCCAAATGCACTTTGATTTAATGTACGACTCAACGGTGAACAAGAACTAAGAGCACTACCTGTTTTTGTGTGTCAAATGGACAGATAATATCTTCTCAAGTAATTCTGCACTTCTGTAAGCAATCATTTTAATGTCTTTTCAAAGTGCCTGTATAACAGAATCCCCAGTTTTTATTTAACTGAAGTTAGTTAATTTTTGTAATTACATCTTACAGAATTGCATTAATTTTACAGTCATAGTGTAACTTCTTTTGAACATGAGAGGAGCTCCTTGCAGTTCACCATTAGTCTACCCATGCTTGTTTTTTGTTCACTAACATAAACACAAACAAAAACATTATACAGTATTAGTAATAAATAGTTTAATCAGACCTGGAAAATAGAATGGAAAGGAACTTTTCTTTTGGAATAAAATGGAAAAGGGCAAGCATATTTTTTAGAGCTGTTAATGCATCAGTTGGTAACTTTAAAAACAGTAACAGTAACTTTGTTTGCAAATCTTTTTCAAATGATTTGAGTTACATGACTCTTTTTCTGAAGATAATAATTTGTTATTCCTTCAAAAAATTAATGCTTCACTAGTCTATGCTTATGTTTTTTCTCCTATTTTTGCAGGTGAGCACATGGATGTTAAGAACTTGCGTGAAGATGGAGACTATCAAGTTTGCTTATGTGTTTTTGATATCATTTACTTGAATGGTGAAGTAAGTTTATTTTATGTCTCTCTCTCTCTCTCTCTCTCTCTCTCTCTCTCTCTCTCTCTCTCTCTCTCTCTCTCTCTCTCTCTCTCTCACAGCTAGGCAGTATTAAAGATGTTGATGGAGTATCCCCTTGGCCCCTAACTGTACAGTAAACCCCCCGTATTTGCGGGGGATGCGTACTGCACCCCCCCCCTCGCGAATAGCTAAAATCCGCAAATACTTAAAACCCCTCTAAAAACACTTAGAACTGCCTATTTTGATAGTTTAAACTCAAGAAAAACCCTCTAAAAATGCTTATACAGTACCTGAGTATTTTAATAGTTTTATCACAAAAAGCACATTTAGTCATGAAAATATGAAAATACAGTAATTAGTGAATATTTCTCAGCGAAAAATACCGCGAATGGACCGATTTTCTACGAATAATGGGTTGATACATTCCACAGAGAAATCCGTGAATACATGAGTCTGCGAATCTTGAGAACACGAATACGGGGGATTTACTGTATTGCTTTTTTCCTTATACTTTTCATATGTTCCTTTTGGTCTCTTTCCATTTGGTTGTCTGACTGCTTTAGCTCTGATTATATATGCAGTACTATGAAAGTTTTGTAAATGTTTTATAATCACACAAGAGTTCTGGAGTTTCCAAACAGTATCAGTCCTCTTGTCATTCATCTCTGGTGAATGAGGTTTTATTTTAACATAGCTAATTTTCAAATACATCCCGTATAATAATTATTTCTTGGTTTTCTCTCTTGCAGGTTTTGACCAATCAGCCATTATCAGAGAGATTAAGCAAACTGAAGGATGTGATCTCTCCCCATGAGGGCCGTGTAATTATATCCCCAAGGACTACAGTACACTCAAAGTGAGCCATAGAAGCTGTACTTTTGTTATGGGTGTTTTCATCTTGATTTTCATAATTTTTATTTAAGATTTTTATTTTAACATGTTAGATGTGAGGTGAATTCCCACCAAGCTTCTGTCTTGTGCTCTCCTGTGTGGATTCTTATCTAGGTCGTCTTCTCACAGTTACGTCTATATGCTCTGCATTTGTGACTAGCTGCTCTTATCCCTTTGTGATTACATCTCATCATTGTTGTAGATTTTTTGACAATCGTTATTTATTTTAGCTAATACTCATTCTTTAATTTTCTACGTTGGCTGTCTGGTTTGGAGATAAATATTCAGCTTCAATTGATAATTCATGTATAGAAAGATAATTTTTATTATTTTGATATTTTTAAGGGACTCTGTATAGCATGAAAAACAAGATATTGGTTGAATCTGTCTTCAGGCAATTTTTCAAAGTGGCATATATTGCTGTGAACCAGAAATTTTACCTTTAACTAGAAAAAGGGAATCCTCCAGTTTGGAGTTTTCTTTACTTTAATTTTTACTATTTTTTTAAAGTTTTCTTCTCATATTTTTGTTTTAAAAGGGTTGCCAGGAAAACTCATAGTTGTCATAGACTGGCTATTGATATGAAAGGTAACTCAAAGTTTTTATATAAGTAACTTTACCCCGTAATTACTTAACTGAGAGTTTTTTTACTCAATGGGGGCTTAAATTTTGAAAATTCACATTACATGCAGTCCCAGGTTATCAGCGGGGTTCCGTTTCTGAGGGTGTGATGATAACCGAAAATTGCCGCTAACCGAAAATCGGCGATTTCGGCAATTTTCGGCAGTCCCCGGTTAATGGTGGGCTTGGTTAACAGCGATCCGGTTTTATGGGGCTTGTCTAGCAACGAAAATCGGCAATTTTCGGCGCCGAAAACCGCCAATTTCCGCTTATCGGCCCCAATAATTGGGTATTGGCGCCGATACATACGTAACAGAGGCACTGATAACCGAAAATCGGCACTTTTCGGTGCTGATAACCCCCGAAAATCACTGATTTTCGGTTATCAGCGCCTCTGTTACGTATGTATCGGCGCCAATACCCAATTATCGGTGCTGATAAGCAGAAATCGGCGGTTTTCGGCGCCGAAAATTGCCGATTTTCATCGCTAGACAAGCCCCATAAAACCAGATCGCTGTTAACCAAGCCCACCGTTAACCGGGGACTGCCTGTAGTGCTACTCTTTTGCTTATGTCGGTGACTAGCCCTGCCCACTTTTGGGATAAGAGAGGAACAACTCAGCCAAGAGCTCAATTTGTTTCCGACAGCTTAAGACCACACACAGTGTTAAGATACATAGCTGAATTTGAATTCTTTGGCTGAGATCTTCTCTGTAGGTGAATTATTTTGACCCGGTAGCCTTTGGCATTGATTATTTAGATAGCTTTACAGTTAACACCATCATTGTGGCTAGTTCTCTTGGGGACTTACTGATTTTTTACTTTACTGCTAGCGACCATGGCAGACTCTAGCTCTTCTAGGTTTTGGTATTGCATCAAAGGCTGCAATACTCAATTGACTAAAGCTTCTTATGACTCACATACCTTGTGCACTGCATGTAGGGGACAGTTATGTTGTGTTGAATTGACACGCAAGGAATGTAAAAAGTGGGATGAGAAAAAATGGAAAACTTTAGCTTCTCACCTTTCTAAGTTAGAGAGAGACCGTAAGAGGAAAGCGGCTTCTAGAGCCGAAGTAAAGTCTTTAGCCAGCCAGGGTTCAAATCCAATGTCTAGTAATGTTGATGTTCCTGTTGTCTCTTCTCCTTCTAAATTAATTTCTCCTATTTCCAGCCCTCCTCCAATTCCACCTACTCCGTCTCCTAGTTTCCGCACTTCCAATCCGGACCACTATGCCAGCCTTGAGGAAAGGTTCAGCCAAAAGCCCAGTCTGCTCACAAGTTCTGTGGCCCAAACTGGGGAATCTGTGTATTTCCTCATAGATAAGTTCAATGAGAAAAGTGCTAGTGCAAGTGAAGTGGTAGTGGAGGAGGTGGCTGCCCGTCCCACTGACTCTCCTGGGCGAAGGTCACTGCCATACTCCCCCAACCCCAGGAGGAGGCATACTTTAGGCCCAAGGGAGGTTGGTGGGATCCCAGGTTGTGACAAAAGACGGCCACCAGAAAGGCATCTCAGGTGTTCATAATCTTTCGAGCCCCGGAGACTCGAGTCAGAGTAAGAGGCGCCAGTGGTTTTTGTCGGACAAGTCACTCCCTCTGAAAAGGCGCTCATTGTTCAGGGATCGGTCCCCTCCACTACCCAGCAAAAGGCTTAGAGAGCCTTCCTGTAGCCCCCAGCCATCGTGCAGTGCTTGGGACAACCCCAAGCACTTTTCCCAGTCGGATCGCCATTCAGTGATGTCTGGAATAGTGTCTGTGTCTTCTAAGCATGCATCTCATTTGGCTAAGCATGCCTCTTCTCGAGAGCGCCTGTGCTCTTCTGCTGGTTACTATCTTATTGGAAGTGAGGGCCCATCTGGTGCTGAGTGCCTGTTTGTCGCCAAGAGCCCACTAGTGGCTGAGCGCCCAGTAGTGGCGGAGTGCCCAATAATGGCTGAGCACCCAGTTGTAGCAGTCCCCACTGGTAGCCGAGCGCCATATAGCACCCATTGATGCCAGAACGACGTACTGCATCTGACTTTCATGCAATTGTGGACAAAACTTTGGGGCCCAAGCACCCTTCTTCACTCGAAATAACAGTTATTTTGGATCGCCAGGCGCTGGTTCCTGTTGTTTCGGCTTCCTCATCCAAGGTCTTGGCACTGACTTTGGCTGGTTTAGCCTCTTCTAGCACGTCTTTTTGCATGGGCCCACCTTCTGCTAAGGAGCTAGATCCTTCATTGGCCCCTCTTCAGAGACAGATAACATTTTGGGACTCCTACAGAAGGCTTCTTTTGCACCAGTAGTCACCCCTGCGGATCCTTCTCTTTCCTTTATTTCTTTGGAAAAAGAGGAAGTGGACCAGGAG
The DNA here is from genome assembly GCF_040412425.1 of Macrobrachium rosenbergii. Classification (NCBI taxonomy): domain Eukaryota; kingdom Metazoa; phylum Arthropoda; class Malacostraca; order Decapoda; family Palaemonidae; genus Macrobrachium; species Macrobrachium rosenbergii. Next base: position 37,163,747 of record NC_089787.1, on the reverse strand, counting down.
GAAGTTCCATTGGCCTATGCTTCCTTGCTTAGGTATTTACTTCAGAACCTACCAGATTTTTTTGCCCCAGCAGCTGCTTCTCCAGCTTCCGTGTTCATGATGAGTGATAAGCCAACTGGTTTGAATAAGCTACCCAAGGTAGTTCTCTCATCTTTTTCCAAGAAGGCCTTGTTGGAAGTAGACAACTGGCTAGCAGAGAAGAGGCGCCAAGGTAAGGTGTTCTTCAGCATTCCGCCCTCTTGTTTATCTTCCAGAAGATATCAGTCATACGCTACTGGAGAAGCTCCCTCCTTGGGAGTGACTGCCTCTTCCCAGGGGGACTTCTCCAGTCTTATTGACTCAGCCTGGAGGTCTGCCTTCTCTTCTACAAAAATTATGTTTTCGGCCCTAGAAATTGACCGTTTGCTTAAGAACCTTTTTAAGGTTCTTGGGGTTCTTAGCTTCATGGACTGGTCCATCGGAGCTTTAGCTAAGAAGATCCGAGATTTTCCTGATCTTCCTGATGACATTGCAGCGGATTGGTGCAGTGTGCTTTCTTGCACCGACAAGGCCGTCAGGGATGGTTCTCTTGAAGTGGCCATGTTGTATGCCATGGGGATACTTGAGAAGAGAGGGCTGTGGGTCTTTTTTACTTCCAAGGCATCACAGCTTCCCACAAGTCAGCGCTTCTTTTCTCGCCCCTTGATGGTCTCCACCTGTTTCCCCAAGCAGCAGTAGAAGAAATTGCCTCCCACCTGCACAAGAAGTTGACAGAGGATCTACTTGTCCTGTCAGCTAGAGGTCCCAGGTGTTGGGCCACCGCTACCTTCAAGTCCGCTTCTCCCCTTCAGTCACAGCCCTTTCAAGGCACCTGTCAAAGGTCTCAGTCTAGACCGCGAGGTACAGTTCGCTTTGCCTCGCTAGCAATCAAAAGATCCTCCTCAAAGCCTGCCGCTCGAAAATGAGGATCCAGTCCTTCATGCATCCGTAGGTGCCAGACTCCACCTCTTTTGGGAAAGGTGGAAGGAGAAGAGGCAGAGCAGTGGGTAGTTCAAAGTTAAAAGGAGGGGTATTACATACCCTTCAAAAAGAAGCCTCCATTGGCCAACATTCCCATTGAATTAAAAGCCTACTTTATAGGATTGGAGAAGTTTTTGGCCCTATCAGAGGAAGTCTCTTCCCTCCTCAAGAAGGGAGCAATAGAGGTGGTGGAAGATGTCTATTCGAAAGGGTTCTACAACCAATTGTTCATGCTTCCCAAGGCCACAGGAGGATGGAGGCCAGTCCTAGACTTTAGTGCCTTGAACTTATTCATCAAGAAAACAAAGTTCCACATGGAGATGACCCAATCTGTCCTCGCATCCATTCATCAAGGGGACTGGATGGTCTCTCTAGACATGATAGACGCATACTTCCACGTTCCCATAAATCAAGATTCAAGTGGGCGGTCTTTAGACTTTGGTGTAAAAGACGAAACATCTCTTCTTCTAAGACCACTTTAGCACAAGTAGTAAACTTTCTGTTGTACTTAAGGTCTTCCAGAGGCCTCTCTTCCTCAATGACAATGGGGTATAGATCTATGCTTAGCTCTGTATTTAGGCATAAAGGTATAGATATGTAAAGGCTCGCGAAGGTGACCTTTGAAAAGTTGGGTCAGCTATTCGCGAGTAGTGCATGGGCTTGTATCGGCACCTCTCTCGTTGGGACTTTTGACATTGGGAATCTCTATAGGATAAGGTTCCGTGTTTTTGTAGTTCACCCTTTTTCATACACGACTCCATCTAGTGGAGCTCGCTCTGGGGGTAGTAACTCCAGCATTTCATTTAGCTTTCTGTGGTATCTAGCAACGGAATTACCTAGAAATAAGTGCTGAATGGACTTTTTCACCGGGTGACACGGGCCCCTCTCCAGAAATAGATTTTTCCTTTGTCAAAATCCTTTTATTATTATTATTATTATTATAGGTTCTATTGAATATTATTGCTGCTTCAGCTGCATTTATTTTGTAGAAGACTTTTTCTATTTTCCTTATTGCGGACTTCTCTTCAGTGGAGGTGCGTGCTAACAGCTCGCCTATATCTGTCATTTCATGGGGGAAAAGTCAAAATCTGGATTCTGCTTCTTTATATATTCTATACAGTTGGTTCTATACAATTGTTGCCGCTGACGCGTTTCGACAGACTCTTCTGTCATTCTCCAGCGGGAGCTAGTAGAGGACTGGCAGATTGCATAGGTCCTTTTGAATTTATACACGGGCTTCAGCGCGGGGTCATGGATGGCGAATTCTGATTGGTTGCAGTCAGCGAACTTCAAGCCAAATTTCTGCAGCGGCTCGATCCTGACAGATCTTTGCAACCTGGGAATGTCATTCATTCCAGCGTTCCCATTGGCCTGCCGTTGCGTGATGTCATGCCGGCTGACATCATCGGTAGTTTGGCTGCTATTGGGCTGCGGATGAATGATGTCATTATCTACTCTTTCTGTCGTAGTCGGGGATTGTCTCGAAGGGCGCCGCTCATCAGGGGCATCTCCATTCTCAGGGTTGTCGTTTTCAGGTATTCGTTGGATTTGGTGGGTGTTCTGCATTATTCTTCTGAAATTCGTGGGTAGGAGCGATGCCTCCTGCGTCGTATTCATTGTTGGTTTCTCTCGGCAATGAGGGCGCCTCTAGCAGGCGCAGATGTCGAGGGTCGGCTCTCCGATTATACTTATATTTTGTATAATACTGTCGCGGGAGATGGAAGTATTGTGAGTAGCACGGGCGTGGTTCATGATGGCACCCTCCTGGGCGTGGCAGGAGATCCTTTTTGACAGACGCATCGTGGTCATTCCAATATAAGCGCCGGGCATCCTCGGACAGGACATACAAATTGGTAGACCACGTTCTTCTGCTTGAGGGGTTCTCTTGCTGGCGGAGAGGGGTTATTTTTCATCACCAGATCACGGTGCGGCGGTTCTTATAATAAATTATAAGATTTATTCTCAGAATCCAGATTTTGACTTTTCCCCCATGAAATGACAGATATAGGCGAGCTGTTAGCACGCACCTCCACTGAAGAGAAGTCCGCAATAAGAAAAATAGAAAAAGTCTTCTACAAAATAAATGCAGCTGAAGCAGCAATAATATTCAATAGAACCTGTTTAAAAGAGGGTATGCTGCCAAATTATTATTATTATAGTAATAAACTGGATAGTTGAAGACCTATACCTGATGGGAGTTCAGGCAGAAAGGGCATGGGTCAGTGAAGAATGGAGGAAGCTCATTTTACATCTATCCCTGAAAAGGGAAAAGCTAGCACAAAAACATTTATGATGATGATGTTTTCTATATTGTACCTTAAGTTGTACTATGTCCTATGGCTATATTAACACTGCCCTGCTCATATCATGCTTCCTTGTTAGCATTAAGAGTCTGTTTGTCCTTCAATCACACTATTGAGGAATTATTTTTGGTCCAGTGGCCCTTCAGGTTTAAATATTTCAAAAAGTAGATTTTTTGCTGAAGCAGATTTTAAATTTTTAAAATGACATTTTCACATACAAACATATTACCACACTATAGCTCAAAAAGATAAGCCCTACTCCTGAGCATGTCCAGATTGCCAGTACAGGCAGTCCCCGGTTATTGGCGGGGTTCCATTTCTGAGGGTGTGATGATAACCGAAAATCGCTGCTAACTGAAAATTGGAGATTTTAGGTGATTTTCGGGGGTTATCAGCGCCAAAAAGCGCCAATTTTCAGTTATCGGCGCCTCTGCTAGGTATGTAACAGCACCAATACCCAATTATCAGCGCCGATAAGCGGAAATTGGCGATTTTTAGCGCCGAAAATCGCTGATTTTCGTCGCTAGACAAGCGCCATAAAACCAGATCGCTGTTAACCAAGCCTGCCATTAACTGGGGACTGCCTGTAGATGATTGTATGCAAAGAATGACCAGTTTTCACTACCAGGGGTACTCACAGGCCGGGATGCTTATTTAGATATTTGGAAAGGGAGACTTCTCTTTCTGGGAAGTGCTTGGCGACAACTGCTACCACATATAAGGCTGAAATAGAATAATTTTATTTGTGAAAAATAATTTTATGTATATTAACCCTTTAACGCCGAAGCCCTATTTACAAAAACGTCTCCCGTATGCCGGCGGCGTTCGGTGAGTTAGCGCCGAAGCGGAAAAAATTTTTCAAAAATCACAGCACGCTTAGTTTTTAAGATTAAGAGTTCATTTTGGCTCATTTTTTTGTCATTGCCTGAAATTTAGTATGCAACCATCAGAAATGAAAAAAATATCATTATCATATATAAATATTGGAATATATGACAGCGAAAAAAAACTCGTATATAATTGTATACAAATTGCGCTGTAAGCAAAACGGTTAAAGCTAATGAGTTAATTTTTTTAGTTGTATTGTACACTAAATTGCGATGATTTTGGTATATAACAAATTTTAAAACGATCAAAGCAACACAGAGAAAATATTATCCCAAAATGATGCATGAATTGTGAACGCATGGACGTAAAAAATGTTTTTTCAAAAATTCACCATAAATCGAAATATTGTGCTAGAGACTTCCCGTTTGTTGAAAAATGAAGCTAATTGATTGAATATTACTAGACTGTAAGTGTTTTAGCTTACAATTGCAGTTTTCGACCATTTCAGTCAAGTTAAAGTTTACCGAAAGTCGAATTTTTTCTATTTATCATGATTTATATGGAAATATTTCAAAACTGATAAAAGCTACAACCATGAGTTATTTTTTGTTGTATTGTACATGAAATTGCGCACATTTTCATATATAAAACTTTATGTAATGACTAATTTAAAGCGGTGCAAATATTACGACAACGAGACGAAAGAATTTCTGAGATGTTCGGCCGAGTTACCGCGCAGACGTAAGGAAAATGTTTTTTCAAAAATTCACCGTACATCGAAATATTGTGCTAGAGACTTCCAATTTATTGCAAAATGAATTTAAACGATTGAATATTACTAGAATGTAAGAGTTTTAGCTTACAATTGCGTTTTTTACCATTTCGGTCGAGTTAAAGTTGACCGAAGGTTGAAATTTTGGCAGTTATCGTGATTTATGTGAAAATATTTCAAAACTGATAAAAGCTACAACCATGAGCTATTTTCTGTTGTATTCTACATGAAATTGTGCACATTTTCATATGTAAAAGTTTTGTAACGACTAATGTAAAACGATGCAAACATTACGACAACATGATGAAAGAATTTCTGAGATGTTCGGCCGAGTTACCGCGTGCAGACGTAAGGAAAAAATTTTTTTTTTTCCGAAATTCACCATAAATCAAAATATTGTGGTAGAGACTTCCAGTTTGTTGGAAAATGAAGGTACATGATTGAATATTACTAGAATGTAAGAGTTTTAGCTTATAATTGCGTTTTTTGACCATTTTGGTCGCGTTAAAGTTGACCGAAGCTTGAAATTTTGGCAGTTATCGTGATTTATATGAAAATATTTCAAAACTGATAAAAGCTACAACCATGATTTATTTTCTGTTGTATTCTACATGAAATTGCGCACATTTCTATATATAAAACTTTATGTAACAACTAATATAAAACAGTGCAAACATTACGACAACGTGATTTAAAGAATTTCTGGCGCGGACGTAAGGAAAAAAGTTTTTAAAAAAATTCACCATAAATCGAAATATTGTGCTAGAGACTTCCAATTGGTTGCAAAATGAAGGAAATGATTGAATATTACTAGATCGTAAGAGTTTTAGCTTAAAATTGCGTTTTTTACCATTTCGGTCGAGTCAAAGTTGACCGAAGGTTGAAATTTTGGCAGTTATTGTGGTTTATATGAAAATATTTCCAAACTGATAAAAGCTACAACCATAGGTTGTATTTTGCTGTATTGTACATGAAATTGCGCACATTTTCATATATAAAACTTTTTGTAACGGCTAATATAGAACAGTGCAAAAATTACGACAAAATGACGAAAGAATTTATGAAATTTTCGGCTGAGTTACCGCCCGTGCGTAAGAAAAAAGTTTTTTTGAAAAATTCACCATAAATCGAAATATTGTGCTAGAGACTTCCAATTTGTTGCAAAATGAAGGTACATGATTAAATATTACTAGAATGTAAGAGTTTTAGCTTACAATTGCGTTTTTCAACCATTTCGGTCGAGTCAAAGTTGGCCGAAGGTTGAAATTTTTTGTAGTCGACGTACGGTACGTCCACTCGGCACCCAACAGACAATTTTAGTCGACGTATGATACGTCCAATAGGCGTTTAAATTTAAGGGTTAAAAAGAATTAGATATAGAATTTAATTACAAATTTTTGTTTTAGTTTTTAGTGAGGTACTGTTACTGTGAAAGACACAAACTAGTAACTCTATCCATATGTTTTAAATTTTCACTTTTGATTTTTTTCAGAGAGGATGTTATTAAAATTCTGAACGAAGCAATTGACAACCGAGAAGAAGGTGTTGTCTTAAAGAACCCAGACTCTGTTTATCGGCCAGCTTCTCGTAAGGCAGGATGGATTAAAGTGAAGCCTGAGGTTAGTGATAGTGCTGCAGGAAGAGGTTACTGAAATGTTAACTCTTTCAGGTTTTGAGGACATCAGATGACACCATCCTGTTGCTAACTGTTGAGACTTTAATGATGTTAAATGACATCATCCATACAAAATGTCTGGATGGTGTTAAATGACATCATCCATACAAAATGTCTGGCAAACTAATGTGTCATTTTGGCCATATTTTTGTTATTTTCAGTTTGTTAATATACTGCAGTAAAGTACACAGTTTCAAAATTACACCATAAACACCTTTATACAGTTTGACCTCAAAGTATAAAAGTTTGTTACTTATCAGGTGCATCCAAATCCAGCAAAAAATAAAAATGTACTTTCATGCCTTTGCCTTTGCAAGCAACGTGTGGGTGGTTATTTGTGTTAAAATTTCTGACTACAGTGTACAATATAGTTACATAAGCAATGTACTTGTTGTACCTTGTTAAATTTATGCTTAAAATGTAATTTTTAAAAGTGACAGTGTCACTTTGTTCATCTGGCTATCATGTGCTCAGAAATTCTGAGATGTTCAATTAAATAAGGTTTAATTGCTTGTATGTACTGTGCATATTCACTGTACAGTAACACCTACAATTACATAATTTTGATTGTGAGCATTTTTGATGCAGCTGTGTTTTTTGTTAAAAATTAAAAGGAAAAACAAAAGTCACCTTATATTAGATTATGCAATACTGTATATATTAAAATTCCATAAAGATACAGAAATCAGTAAAAAATAGTGCCAAATTTCATGAAAACAAATGTTAAAATATAGGAAATATACAATAATGTGATGTACAGTACACAATTACCTAAAAGCTTAAGTGTTCATTGTCTGTTGATGATTTGGGTTCTTTGCATGTGGTTTAGTAAAAGGTCTCCATTGTGTCTCAGTTCACTTTGAGTTATCATGAAGGCTTGTGTTCTCTGTCATCTATCATCAGATCCTTCACTTGGTTGGTTCCTTCCCTCAGATAACTGTGAAGGCCTGTGGCATACATGGGGATAATGTGGGCCTGTGGCTAGGCCTGTTGTTGTCTCCAAATGTCATGCTCCGTCAGTTTTGTTCTCTGCAGCTGGGCTCAGTGACTTATGCTATTGTTGCCACACTCTAGTCCAGGGATGATCTGGGAATCAGTGTTTTTCCTCTTCAGGTGGTGCAGACAGGCTTTGAAGTTCTGACTGTTACCATGGTTTGGTTGACTCATCACCCTTCTTTTTGGCTGTAGCAGCGTTGGTTTCTGAATCGCTAGGTTCTGCAGTTCAGTGTGACAAATATTGCTTTCCTTGAATGAGTCTTATGGTGCTGCTTCTTCTATCAGTTTCACAGCCCTCCATAGTGCATACACCCAAGAATGTTTTTGATTACCCTTGTCCCATGTAAACCTTTCTTCTCAGTTGCAGGTCTTGTGGGGGACCTCTGTTTGCCCCAGGGTTCATGGCTGACCTGAGACATCCTTGGACTCCCATACTTTTGCTAGTTTAGAATTGTCCTTTTGAAAACCTCTCTTTTTTTATTGGCTTCGGCTGGTTTGTTGTTGGGACATAGTTAGAGGGTCCTCAGGATGCCCTTGCACACCTCAGGATCAGTGTCCTTGAGATTTGAGTGGCCTCTTTTTTTATGTTTAATTTAATCAGGATCTCTCTGCTGTACTTGGGGCAGGCTTCGGCCATGGCAAGTCTCTTTGAGATACTTTTAACCAAGGATGTGATGTAGTATTAGTGGATGTCAATTTTGCTTGAGGTTAGTCATCATGGTAGGCCATGTGCAGCAGGTTAAGGGATTCTGGTCATTCATTCTCCTCCTCATGACATGATCCCTCATCCCCTCACCTCACTCTAAGAAGTGTGCTTTTCTTCAGGCATCCACCCTTATGCCTCAGATGCTTGATATTTGTAATATTAAGAGTTTTGCCTTGTTTGCATGCTTTGCTTACAGAAGCTACCTAGATTTCTGAGATCATCAGCTTCCTATCCATCATCTATGGGGACTGAATGTTTTGCTTGGTCAACTGTTCTCTTCTGAGGCTCATCATCTTTGTCCTCTCCCATAAATTACAAATTAGGTTAATTATGATTAATGGGTTTACAGTATATACTAAATTTTGTTCTTAAAATAAAGTAAGTTCATATACAAACCCATTTATCATAAACTTCAGTGTCTTCTTCCCTCATGGTCACTGGAGTGTGAGCTGGGTGTACAACTGCAGTATTTTTCCCCTATAGACTCTTTAAGTCAGTGTGACTGGGTCCATTTCACACAGAGTAAAGGCTGATTATGAGTAATTGATTTATATAAAACTTGTTTAATTAGAAAAACAGTATTTCATGAAGCATACTGTTAATTTTTTAATTTTCCATCTGCTGTAACCAGCAGTGTTTTACAAGCTGCTTATTCAGAATTCATATGATTTATCTTTTGAATGTGCAAAGTTATATGTCTAAAAATTTATATCATTTATATAAAATAATTTGAACAGTACACTTTCAGTATGTTGACTCGCTTGTGCCAGAGCTGGATTTGTTGATTATTGGTGCATATTATGGAAAGGGAAGAAGGCAAGGTGTCTTGTCTCATTTCTTGTTGGCAGTTGCTGTTGAAAATACAGAGCCAGGTGAGATACCATTAAGCTGTTTTGTTCAGAAATGTTATATAGTTGTTTAATTGTACTGTCACATTTAACATATCAGTAAATTTTATTTGAACAAATACTACAATTTCTAGATTAGAGGTCTATTCTCTTTAGAGTTTTTAAAAATTTTTCTTGAAAATATCAAATTTCCTTTAAAAAGGTGATCTTTTATGGGAAGGCACCATGATTTTTTATATTTTTAAATATACTCCCTTTCCTCAACACAGACTCCCTCCACTTTTGTGACAGATTACCCATTTTTTCCTTTCCCTTCTAAGAGAAAATGATACTTGTTGATCCTGGTTTGAGTTCATCCTGGTGTGCTTGGCTGGTGCATTTGATCCTCCAGCTCTTTAGGAGTTTTTGCTGCTTACTTGCTTTGCTTCTGCCATGTTTTTGGTGTCTTAGTTTTGAGGGTTCTAGGTACATAGCTTACTTGATGCATTGGACCTGTGAGAACCATGCTTGCTCATCTCTCTTCTGCAACTCTCAAAGTTAGAAGGTGAGCTGAGTGATAAGATAGCTGCTCATGGTCCCCTCCTCCAGCATTGGGGTCTTTTCTTTAGGAACACTGGAATAACTGGAAGGAGATAAGTGCAGGACTGTAAGTAGTGGATATATTTTGGTATAGCTGCAAGCTTATGGGCTCCTTACAGGTAGATGAGCTTGGTTATTGTACTTCTGTTGAAATTAAGTGTTCTTTGGGGAACCTGTTTGAGTTATGGTGTATGGTGTGAGATTCTAGAAGAGAAAAATCTACACCAGCAAGAAGGATGGAGCTTCTGTCTTTAGCTGTGAGGCAGAGAAATGAGATGCAAATTTCAGAATTACCTGTTACTTTTCTGTATGGGTAAAGGAATCTTTCTCAGACTGAGGCCATTTAGAAGTCACCCTCATTAAACACACCTACCTCTTTTGAACCAAACACCTTCCAGACCAAGTAATGCAGGATATTAATTCTGTGTTAATGCTTTTTTAAAGGCTTTGTCTTCCTTGTTTTCCGTAGTGATGGAAAAACAGATGTTGATGGTAATAATCAGAGAAGTTCATGTAGCAGACCACAACTGTAGTTAATTTAGCTTGTTCCTCCACTCTGTCCCTTAAGCCCAAAGCCTCACTTCATACACTTGGAGATGTCTGAACACTGAGAAGACCTAACACTAAGCCTGAGGATATGTAGCTTAGTTCTTAAGATATGACAAGGCAGTACCTGTACATGTAGAATATCCAGTAGTATTATAAAGCTGGAATTATAGGTCATGGTAAACCTGACCAAGATTAACATAATCATGTAGAAATATGGTCTAAGAAAAAAAAATTGTCTGTTTAATAGTAACATGCAAAATTATAAAGATAATATTTATGCTTCACAGATACAAACATAATTTACTGAGAGTGTCTTCCTCACAGCCCCTGCAACTGACCCCTCTTCAAGTCCACAAGGCATTAATTAAAAACAAAGATGGGGAAATTATGAATTCCCCCTTATAGTGGGAAAAATTGCCAAGCTTAGCTTACACTTAACTCATTTGTAAGTTGGTATTTAGTATGTGGCTTGTATACCTGAAGCCCTCAGTTGGAGATTAAGGCATATTATCTTAATTTGATAAAGTTTAACCAGACTATTGAATGATGTTTTTTAAACTCGTATGGCTTACTTGAAGGCTTTGTTCTTAATGGAGGTGAAAATTGAGTCAAGGTCAGCTTTGAAGAAACTGGTCACCTAGGTGACTACAAGACAGAAAGTAGTCTTAAGTGGATCGTGCAAGGTGCACTGTAGGCAGTATCCCCTGTATGGAGTGGAGACATATGTAAAATTATAGAAAGGCATTCAGATTATTTGAAAATTCTTTTTAATAAGGTTTTTTTAATTTAGAGTAAAAATGTATCCCTGTGTACCTGACAAATACTATACAGTACTCTTTAATTCTTTAAAGTAACAATTGCATTATTTTGTAAGGTATTGTATTATTTTAGAAGTTTATTTAAAACTTAGCTGCAAACTATAGAGCTAAATCTGTGTATGCTGCCCATTTACTGTAACTAATTAATGTCTGATATTCCATTGAAAAAATAGAAAATATAAATTTAACTTTGATGGTATTTCAGGTGGAAAGCCACGAGAGTTTCATTCTATTTGCCGTGTTGGGTCAGGTTACACAGTTGCTGAACTGAGTGACCTTGTTGACAAGCTTTCTCCCCATACAAGTAGACAGCAGCCTCCAGGAGTTATTGTCGCCAGAGAAAAACCAGATATTTGGATAAATCCTGTTAAGTCTTGCGTTGTTCAGGTTGGTTGCGATAGTTTTAATCATACATATTGCTCTTGTCTTCTGTTATTAGTTGAAGAATTTTAGTACTGTAGAAATCTATAGCAAGTACACGTGTTTATCAGAACTTTATGTCATTTCTGAAAAAAAAGGGCACTAGCAGTCATTTTACAATGTAAAAATGACTATTAGTAGTAAGATTATCTCTTTCTAGTATTTCTTGGCCATATTTCCTCACATTTTGTAATGCTCAAATTTTGCACTGTATATCGTGACAAGTGACAGCCTGTGGATAAAAGAATAATGAATCATTAAATCAACATCAAATCATGAAGAGATCAATAGTGTTGCTCTCTAATTGAAGTTGATTAATACTCTTTTAGTTTTGTACTTTATTGAATTATGTGATCCCCTTTTCCTGTTTATTATAGGATTGACTTACATTTAGGAAATGAACTTAATAATGTTGGATAAAGTCCAAGATGATTCAAGTTTTTTAAATCTTTAATCACTCCTAAAGGTACTCTGGTCAGTGTAAACAATAAAACATGTTTGTACAGATCTCAGTCTTTCAAGTGTCACAAGTGCAGTTGTCTGTGTTAACTGCATTAATAGGTCTAAAGGGATGATAAAAATTATAAGACACATTTAAGAAGAGTCCTGTGCTTAGCCTATGCTAGGCAACAGTAAAACCTAGCCCAACTTTGCAATTTAATTATCCTACCCTTTGCACATCATCATCGTTTCCAAAGGACCTGTGCTAAACTCCAGCACTCACATCTTTTCTATACTCTGTCTTCCACTCATCTCCAGCCTTCCTTCTTAAAGTTCTCATCCTAGTGGGCCTGGGTCTTTCAACTCTTCTGGTGCCCGAAGGAACCCAGCTGACACTCTCTGGTTCTGTATTATTCTCCTCTGGGTGGTGTGGACGGCATGTCCAGTGCATCTTCATCTACCTTTCATCATTATCTTATTTACATGTGGAACTTAAGTAATTTCCCTTTTGGTATCTTTCTAACTCTACCCTGCCATTAGAAACATGATATTCTTAAAACTTTGTACTCAAATTGAAAAAATGTATTAAATATTATTTCATTGTCATATGATTCATGTCCATATGGCAGTATAGTTCATGTGGACTCAAGTGTAATCTTACTTTTGTATGCATGGACAATATCAGTTTATTTGATTTCCAAATCTTATTCAGCCTGCCCATTGTTTAATTTTCCTTTTTGAGTCTATCTAAATTCCAACTCAAGGGGACCTCTGTTGGATATCCAAAGATGAATGGTGGTTGGTTAGGTGTAGAGGTGTGACTTTTTCAAGATGTTTTAATTCGGGCACTGATTACCTTCACTTATTCAGCAGAATAATATTACCTTACAATAGGGAGGATTTAAGGCCAAGAAATTTTATAATTAATAATGCAGATATATATGTATATATATTTATGTTGTTATTTAGCAATTTGACAACACTACTTTTCTTGTTCAAATGATAATGAATTGTTCATCACAAAACTGAACTGTAGAGCTTCAAAAATGATAGATAATAATCCACAGAACAGGCACAAAGATGATAAACATTATAAGTTAATATAAGAGTACACCTATTGAAAGTGATAAAAAATTGTTGACAGGATGAGTCACTACAGATAATCAAGGTCAATGTACGGTTTTATAAACTATTGTGCTTTGTAATAATAATAATACTGTAATAACGATAAACAAAAATGCTCAGATTGCCTAAGTGTGCCAGTGCCAAACTCCAGTGAGTAGGTATTTTAACTGACCAGAAAGGATAAGTTGTCAGGATCTAAAAGAAATGTCGCAAGTTAAAGAAGACTTACAGTTTTTTGTACCCCAATGTCTTGGTGATCTGTAATAATAGAACAATATTTCTTAGACAGCTGGTGCGACACTTTTCATATATTTTTAAGTAAATAACAAGCAAACCTGTTACATAATAGCCTCCTTGATGGGAGGTATAAGGCAGCTGACCAAAATCTAGTCACTTGTGGCTAGCATGAGACAAACCAACAAGTAAAAGAATATCACAAAACTAAAGACATAGCATCCTCCAGTGTCATCAGTGAAGATAATAAGAATAATTAACCCTTAAACGCCGAGCCTCTATTTACAAAAACGTATGCCGGTGGCGTTCGGGAGTTAGCGCCAAAGCGGAAAAAAAGTTTTTTTCAAAAAATCACAGCATGCTTAGTTTTTAAGATAAAGAGTTCATTTTTGGCTCTTTTTTTTGTCATTGCCTGAAGTTTAGTATGCAACCATCAGAAATGAAAAAAATATCATTATTATTTATAAATATTGAAATATATGACAGTGCAAAAAAAATGTTTCATATATAATTTTATACAAATTGCGCTGTGAGCAAAACAGTTAAAGCTAACGGGTTATTTTTTTTCTTTGTATTGTACACTAAATTGCGATGATTTTGGTATATAACAAATTGTAAAACGATCAAAGCAACACAGAGAAAATATTATCACAAAATGATGCATGAATTCGTAACGCAGCTGGATGTAAAAAAATGTTTTTTCAAAAATTCACCATAAATCGAAATATTGTGCTAGAGACTTCCCGTTTGTTGAAAAATGAAGCTAATTGATTGAATATTACTAGACTGTAAGTGTTTTAGCTTACAATTGCAGTTTTCGACCATTTCAGTTGAGTTAAAGTTGACCGAAAGTCGAATTTTGTCTATTTATCGTGATTTATATGAAAATATTTCAAAACTGATAAAAGCTACAACCATGAGTTATTTTCTGTTGTATTGTGCATGAAATTGCGCACATTTCCATATATAAAAGTTTATGTAACGACTAATATAAAACGGTGCAAACATTACGATAACGTGACGAAAGAATTTCTGAGATGTTAGGCGAGTAGTGACGTAAGGAAAAAGAATTTTTCAAAATGAGATGTTACTAGAATGTAAGAGTTTTAGCCTGCATTTTTACCTCAGGTTAAAGTTGACGTAAGGAAAATGTTTTTTCAAAAAATTCACCATAAATCGAAATATTGTGCTAGAGACTTCCAATTTATTGCAAAATGAAGGTAAATGATTGAATATTACTAGAATGTAAGAGTTTTAGCTAGAATTGCATTTTTCGACCATTTCGGTCAAGTTAACCCTTTAACGCCGAAGCCCTGTTTACAAAAACGTCTCCCGTATGCCGGCGTTCGGTGAGTTAGCGCTGAAGCGGAAAAAGTTTTTTCAAAAAATCACGGCACGCTTAGTTTTTAAGATTAAGAGTTTATTTTTGGCTCATTTTTTTTTGTCATTGCCTGAAGTTTAGTATGCAACCATCAGAAATGAAAAAAAATATCATTATCATATATAAATATTGGAATATATGACAGCGAAAAAAAAAACTTGTATATAATTGTATATAAATCGCGCTGTAAGCAAAACGGTTAAAGCTAATGACTTAATTTTTTTTAGTTGTATTGGACACTAAATTGCGATGATTTTGGTATATAACAAATTTTAAAACAATCAAAGCAACACAGAGAAAATATTATCACAAAATGATGCATGAATTTGTAACGCGCGGATGTAAAAAAATTTTTGTTCCAAAAATTCACCATAAATCGAAATATTGTGCTAGAGACTTCCTGTTTGTTGAAAAATGAAGCTAATTGATTGAATATTACTAGACTGTAAGTGTTTTAGCTTACAATTGCAGTTTTCGACCATTTCGGTCGAGTTAAAGTTGACCGAAAGTCGAATTTTTTCTATTTATCGTGATTTATATGAAAATATTTCAAAACTGATAAAAGCTACAACCATGAGTTATTTTTTGTTGTATTGTAAATGAAATTGTGCACATTTTCATATACAAAACTTTATGTAACGACTAATATAAAACGGTGCAAATATTACGACAACGAGACGAAAAGAATTTCTGAGATGTTCGCCGAGTTACCAGCGCGAGACGTAAGGAAAATGTTTTTTAAAAATTCACCATAAGTCGAAATATTGTGCTAGAGACTTTCAATTTATTGCAAAATGAAGGTAAACGATTGAATATTACTAGAATGTAATAGTTTTAGCTTACAATTGTGTTTTTTGACCATTTCGGTCGAGTTAAAGTTGACTGAAGGTTGAAATTTTGGCAGTTATCGTGATTTATGTGAAAATATTTCAAAACTGATAAAAGCTACAACCATGAGCTAATTTCTGTTGTATTCTACATGAAATTGCACACATTTTCATATATAAAAGTTTATGTAACGACTAATGTAAAACGATGCAAACATTACGACAACATGACAAAAGAATTTCTGAGATGTTCGGCCGAGTTACCGCGTGCAGACGTAAGGAAAAAATTTTTTTTTCAGAAATTCACCATAAATCGAAATATTGTGCTAGAGACTTCCAGTTTGTTGCAAAATGAAGGTACATGATTGAATATTACTAGAATGTAAGAGTTTTAACTTATAATTGTGTTTTTTGACCATTTCAGTCGAGTTAAAGTTGACCGAAGCTTGAAATTTTGGCAGTTATCGTGATTTATATAAAAATATTTCAAAACTGATAAAAGCTACAACCATGAGTTATTTTCTGTTGTATTCTACATGAAATTGCGCACATTTCCATATATAAAACTTTATGTAACGACTAATATAAAACAGTGCAAACATTACGACAACGTGATTTGAAAAGAATTTCTTTTTTGCGGACGTAAGGAAAAAAGTTTTTTCAAAAATTCACCATAAATCGAAATAGTGTGCTAGAGACTTCCAATTGGTTGCAAAATGAAGGTAAATGATTGAATATTACTAGAATGTAAGATTTTTAGCTTACAATTGCGTTTTTTACCATTTCGGTCGAGTCAAAGTTGACCGAAGGTTGAAATTTTGGCAGTTATTGTGATTTATATGAAAATATTTCAAAACTGATAAAAGCTACAACCATGAGTTATTTTCTGTTGTATTGTACATGAAATTGCGCACCTTTTCATATATAAAACTTTATGTAACGGCTAATATAGAACAGTGCAAAAATTACGACAAAATGACGAAAGAATTTCTGAAATTTTCGGCCGAGTTACAGCATGGCGTAAGAAAAAGTTTTTTCAAAAATTCATCATAAATCGAAATATTTTGCTAGAGACTTCCAATTTGTTGCAAAATGAAGGTACATGATTGAATATTACTAGAATGTAAGAGTTTTAGCTTACAATTGCATTTTTCGACCATTTCGGTTGAGTCAAAGTTGACCGAAGGTTGAAATTTTTTGTAGTCAACGTTTGCTACGTCCACTCGGCATTCAACAGACAATTTTAGTCGACGTTTGCTACGTCCAACAGGCGTTTAAGGGTTAAAGTTGACCGAAGGTTGAAATTTTGGCGGTTATCGTGATTTATATGAAAATATTTCAAAACTGATAAAAGCTACAACCATTAGTTATTTTCTGTCATATTCTACATGAAATTGCACACATTTCCATATATAAAACTTTATGTAACGACTAATATAAAACGGTGCAAACATTACGACAACGTGACGAAAGAATTTCTGGCGCGGACGTAAGGAAAAAGTTTTTTCAAAAATTCACCATAAATCGAAATATTGTGCTAGAGACTTCCAATTTGTTGCAAAATGAAGGTACATGATTGAATATTACTAGAATGTAAGATTTTTAGCTTACAATTGCATTTTTCGACCATTTCGGTCGAGTCAAAGTTGACCGAAGGTTGACATTTTTTGTAGTCAACGTACGTTACGTCAACTTGGCACCCAACAGACAATTTTAGTCGACGTATGATACGTCCAGTAGGCGTTTAAGGGTTAAATGGTAGTATATTGTATTACTGAGAAAAAATGGATTATAAACTGACGCATTTATGTAATTTTTGGTGGGAATTGAAAATGCTTAGAAACCCACCAAATGAAAAATTTGTTATATTATTTTTTTAAGTTGCATCATATGATTTACAAGTTCTGTTTTATAAGATCCTTTCATTTTTGTTCTACTTTCCAGGTTAGAGCTGCAGAAGTGGTGAAGAGTCTCCTATATCAGACTGGTGTAACTTTAAGATTTCCCCGAGTGGAGAAAGTTCGTTATGACAAGCCTTGGTATGATATACTAACAACAAAGGAACTAAATGAATTGGAAAAGGTAAGGTGTATCTCCCAAATATAAAGTAAATTTAAGAATTTGTGGTCATGTTGAGTAATATTATATAGAATGTTGATATTTTATCATTATTGTTATTTGATGCAAACTTTTGTGTGGAAAAAACCTAGAAGACCATTAACTGGTTCAGCAAAATTCCACAGAATAGTCTGTATGCTTTGAAAATAATGACGAAAAGAGCCAAGAGATGGGCATACTATAGTATATATAAATCCACACTTAAGAACAATAGAGAAAATCCTAGAAGAAATAAGACAAAAATTAATTGAGTTTAGTAAGGTTAGTGTTCCAATAAGTGCATTAACTTTCTGTTGTAACATAAATGGAAAATTCAGTACCATTAATGCACACTAGATGTGCTTTATAAATTGTGCAACTGTCTGTTAATGTGTTACAGTATTTTACTCTACATAATAGTAGTTATACAGGAATTCATTTGATTGATGTTCTGAATTCATTATTATCATGTAATAACTGTATCATAAAGAAAATTAAATGAAATTGTTGTTGAGGTGAACTAATAAGTAAATTTAACATTGTAGAATGCCTGATGCAGAGGAGTGTAAAAGTAATCAGGAGTGAATTTCTTAAGGGATTATAAATTTGGTGGTTTTTATGTTTTACTGAAGGTTCTTTGAAGTGTCTTTTGGAGACCCTGTTGCATTGCTTTTTTCCTTTTACCTTTTATACTTTTTCATCTTCTCCTGCCTTGCATTCTAACTTCAACTTACCTTGCTTCAGTTTTTCATCAAGAGCAAATGTTTTGGGCAAACCCTATACTAGTCTAGTGCTGTAACACCTTAGTCTTGTTAAAATGCTCTATTACTTTATAATAATAATAATAATAATAATGATAATAATAATAATAATAATAATAATAATAATATTATTATTATTATTATTATTATTATTATTATTATTATTATTATTATTATTATTATTATTATTATTATTATTATTATTATTATTATTATTATTAGTATGGCACTTCCCATAATATTTTGCTTTTTCTGATGTTATAGTCAGTAGTCACAGAAAATACATATTTCTTTCAAATAAAATAAGATAGTCTGTTGGTAATAGATTTTTGTATAATAGTCGATGTGTCATGTACTGGTCTGACAGTGAACACATCTGCAATTATAACTGTAGTTGAAAACTAGGACATTTTAAGTAATGTAAAAATCACATATAGATTTTTCTTTGTTTAATGTCCTGTCACAGAGATTGAAGCTTTGGTTCACATATCTACAGTAAGAAATCCATGCCTAATTTAAAAACTTAGCTTACATTCTTGTGATTATAATTATACTTTTAGCACATATTTTGTATTCACAGGAAGCAAGTGGTAAACTTGCAACCAAACATTACATTGATGCAGGTGATGAACCTGCAGCCAAACGGAAAACGCCATCAAAAGCGGATCATCCCTCATTACCTTCACATTTTAGGCCTGCTGATTTAACAAAAGTTGTAAAGGTTTGTTTTATCGTTAACATTAAAATATAAATGATAGTTACTTGTTTGTAATTAATGCAGCTGTTAAATATGACCAAGCATTTTAAAGTAGGTACTTGTCTAGTCATAGATTTTACCAGTATTTTGTGGGATAGTGCAGACAGCAGGAGAAAGGGTTCTTGAGTAAGGAATCTCGTTAATTTGTTTTTTCATCATTAAAATTTGTTGCTTCTCGGCAGTGCTCTGTCTTTTAGTATTGGTTGTATTTTCCTTGTGTTCATCATTTGGTTCATATTGATGTATTTTATGTTTCCCAGTGTTCTAAGCACTTTTCAAACTCTATTATTTGAACAGTTGGCTCACTTTTCATGCCTTTTAAGAGGTTGATGATATCTGTAGCCACATTGAGTCAATTTTTTTGTGGTGTAGTAATATACTTTGATGCATACTTTCCATGATTACTCTCAGTAGTAAATAGAGATGGATATGGATCCCAAAAGGGCTTTCAAAAAGTGTGTGGTAGCTAACTGCCATCTAATTGCTGTTTATTTTTGTAATGAAAGCTTCGTTATGTAGGTGACCAAGTGCTAACTACAAAATCATTTGGATCCCTTACTATCCCCGGAGGAGTTGGTGACAGACCTGGGCTAGAAGCAGGTACTGATATGGCTATCTTCATTGGGAGACCAACCTTCAGTTCATCCTCACCAGCAGTGGTGACAGAGCTCACACCAATAGAGGAAATTCCCCTTGTGGAGCATGTATTTCCAGCAGAAGCAGCTGTACTCCTCTACTTTGCATCATTAGCATTTGAACTCCAGCCATCCTAAACCTCAGTCAGTCAAATCCAGTATAGGTGCCTTTACTCTTTCTGTGGGATTATAAGTTCCAGTAACACATCCCCTCCCCATCATCATTTAACCCCAGCAAGAGTGCTAGGACCCTGACAAAGCTCCCAAGCATAGGAGGGAGAAGATGATGATGTTAGTGGTGTCCCAGGTGCTGTGTTTCAGGATAGGTGTTGCCTTCAGAAGTGGAAGTCAGGGCAAGTGATAGGAGTGGAATCATAGGTATTAGAAGTGACTCAGCAAGACTATCAACTCCCCAGCTATTGGTTGCATTTGGCTCTTATGATTATAGCTCCAAGAAGTTACAAATTCTGGATAAAGAAGTCTCTTCCATGGTGGAGAAGGGGTCCATAGAGGAAATAGCTCAGTTTACTCGAAGGACACTTTGTTTAAAGGGGAAGGTTTTCTAATTCAAAGATCTCTGCGATGGCCTGTCTGTGGCACTGCAGGTCTTCATAAGAAACTTCACACCACTGGCTGCTGTGGTTGACAGGATTAGCATCTGCCTCTGTTACTACCTAGACACAGTTATTATGGCTGTGTTCTGGCCAGAATTACTTAACACCTGGGACTAAAAGCTAATGGATGGAAGTCAGATCTGTTAATCTCAACAGGAGTCGAATATACCTGTGCATGACACAAGACACCCTGCAAGAGAAGTGAAACCATCAGAAGACAGGATTTGGTGGATGGTGTGTGCTTTCCTCCTGTTCATGGATCAGGCCCCCATCACTGTAGAGACGTGGCAGGTAGCAATTCGTCACCCCGTCTTCATGGAAAAATTGGTTCCAGCCACCAGGTTCAGGATCTATATCCTCCAACAGCAGCTGATGTGGTACTAAAAGGTAGCATCCATGCCCAGAAAGCTGCCAATCCCATTTATTCAGGATGAATAGCGCCCTAGACATGGATGTTCTGTTTATGAACACCTCCAAGCAGGCCAAGGCTGTCTGGACAGAAAACAAGAGGCAGAGGCACATAACTAGCTGGAGCTCCAGGCTGTGTCCCTAGGGCTTCAGGCATTTTTGACATTATGGGAATGTTGAAGCACCAGTGTCACGGCAGACAACGCAGCTGCCACTGATTATCTTAGATGTAAAGCAGTGACACTCTTGGAAGGCCAGTGCCAACTTACAGTGCACAGCTTCACTTGGGTAAAAAATAATGGATCAGTATCATCCTGTACTGTGTTAAGGGAGGGAAAGAAATGTCATCACTGACCTAACGGTCCCTCAACATGGCATTTGTGTGTGACTGTTTGGTAGATTTGTTTCCTACTTCCACTAGCCACAATCTACCTGCATTCTGCTGTTTGGGTCATAAATATGATGCAGCACCAGTAAGACTTCTGGAATTGTATACTTTCCCTCCCTTTGGGATGGTTCAGCAGCTGCTGTGATATTGCCCTCATCTGCTGGGGAGGACCAGCATCTGTGCCTGGCTCAAGCTCGGGTTTTCACCCCTGCAGTGTACTAAGGACATTCTTGCCTCCCCATTAAGGTTGTATCTAAATATTGGTGCCAGGAAGCTGTTGGTTTACAATCATTCTAGCTCAGGCAAGCACCCTGAAGGTTTATTTAAATGGCTTAGGTAACATCTTTACCAACTAAGGATAAGAGCCTGTGAATTTCGAGGTCAGCCCCATGCTGTTCAAATATAACATGGAATTGACTTCATTTCTGAATACGGAAACACAGAGATGCCAGTCCACTATCTCAAGAGTTTTACCTCAGGTATGTAACTTATGAACATCAAGTAGCCTTGGGACAGATTGTATAGTATGGTGACATTGTGGTTGATCCCGTCTCTTCCCCTTTTTAACTTCTCTCTCTTTGTGGCACCTCCAGGACATCACCATGACCCTCATATGTTGGTAGCTGATCAAACAGTGCTTGGGCTAATGGACACTTGTCTCCTGTATTGAGCACACATGATGGCTACAGGTGTTCACCTCTCCTAGGACCCTTTGGCCTTTACCCTCTTAGGTTTCTGACCATTATTCTGCCATGGTACAGACCTTTGCCCTCCATCCCAAGTTGCTATTCACGCATCTTTAGATTATTGTTGTTATAATAAAAAAAATGCTTTTCTAAAAAACCCTGTTAATCATAATTGGTTTTTATGGCCTTCCACCCTTCCCAACACTTGTTCTGTTTAGGCCTTATGAGCATTGTGGAATGAGAATTGATATGGAGAGCAGGAGTAGGGTACCACCTGGAGTATGAAAAGTGTTCTGTTCATCTAAAGCTGGTTGGTCCAGGTATGATAGTTTTGCATGGAATAATACATCTTATTTAAGAATTTTTTTTTATTATGGATACATTGCATTTCATATTACTGAGATAATTTCATAATACAGTATATGTACAATAAAAATCCACAATTATATAGTAAATATATTACTATGTAAAATAAACCAAAGACTTTTTAACACTTGAACGGTGTTCCTCATCAGTGCTAACATTAAAATGTGAGGAAGGGTAGTTTTCTTAAGAATACTTTAAAAAAAAAAGGGGGTGGGCCAGGCAAGAAGATAACAGTCCATCACGGTAGTGCTGGTTTGGGTGTTATGTTATTCCAAGTTCAACAGGCAGTTGCGCCAACCTCCTTGATCTTCGAACTTGCGATGTTGCACCTGCCTGCGCTGCATAGGTGCCATAGTCGGAACCATCCACAGGGACGTCAGCTATCTGAAGAGAGAGGGGAAGAGGAAGCAGAGCATCAGGGTTCACACGGTCAACGTCAGTTTTAAAATTAAAATGTTTTATGTAGTGTTTGGCAACAAACCAGTTGATGAAAGGGTCTTCATTAGTAAATGACTTATCTTCAAAAGATACTCCCATGTTTATAGCAGCACCTTCAACTAATCTTCTCACGTGAGAACCATCACTTTTAAAAATAGTTTGTGCACCATACCAATTAATTCTGTGGTTTAAATTTAAACTATGAGCTGCCAAAGTGCTCCCCTGTGCATGAAGATCATAGGCCCTTCTGTGTTCCCTTAACCTTACATCCAGTCCCCTACCACTCTCCCCGTAGTAACAATCATTGCAGTCATGGCAGAGAACCTTGTAAACACTGTTGTTTCTCTTGGTGCTGTTATAATTCTTGGTAAGAGCTTTTGCCAATGTGTTTTTATAGGTATAAACAATTTTTATATCCTTTTGGTATTAATTCAAATAATCGTCCACTCTTGAGACTTCTTCTTCAAAGAGTAATGATACATGTTTCTTGTTATTCACTTCCTTATTAACATGATCTATATAAAACCTCCTATCAGCCTGGCTGATGGTGTCTAATAAAATATTCCAGGTACTTTAAGGACCTAAAGGTGTCTACGACATGGGAATTCTTTGTCTAGAAATTCAGGGTCACATATATGGAGAGCTCTCAAAACAAAACTAATAATAACATTCCTTTTAACTTGCTGTGAGTGGTGGGAAAAATAATGAATATAATTTTCTTTGTTAGTAGCTTTTCTAAAAACTGAAAATTTGAAAGAATTACTGTTTACATCCCTATGAATTACAACATCTAAGAAAGAAATCTTGCCATCAACCTCTTTTTCAACTGTAAATTTTATAGAATCGACAACGTTGTTGGCAGTATTCAGTAAGCAGTCTAAAGCTATGTCGTCGCCGTAAAAAATAATAAATATATCGTCTACATATCTCACCCACAGAGCAGGCTTGCAGTTTGGGTTACATCTCTTTAATATTTCAACTTCTATGAACTCCATGCACAGGTTGGCTAAAACTGGTGACAGTTGTTGAACTCCATAAGGTTGGCTAAAACTGGTGACAGTGGTGAACCCATAGAAAGACCAGCTTTTTGTTGGAGGCATTTGTAGTTGCTTCTCAATCTCAGATTTTCCTTTAAAGAGATGTAACCCAACCTGCAAGCCTGCTCTGTGGGTGAGATAAGTAGACGATATATTTATTGTTTTTTACGGCGACGACGTAGCTTTAGACTGCTTACTGAATACTGCCAACAACGTTGCCGATTCTATAAAATTTACAGTTGAAAAAGAGGTTGATGGCAAGATTTCTTCCATAGATGTTCTAATTCATCGGGGATGTAAACAGTAACTCTTTCAAATTTTCAGTTTTTAGAAGAGCTACTAACAAAGAAAATTATATTCATTATTTTTCCCACCACTCACAGCAAGTTAAAAGGAATGTTATTATTAGCTTTGTTTTAAGAGCTCTCCGTATATGCGACCCTGAATTTCTAGTCGAAGAACTCTCCCATGTCGTAGACACCTTTAGGTCCTTAAAGTACCTGGAATATTTTAATACTGACATCATCAGCCAGGCTAGGAGGTTTTATATAGGTCATGTTAATAAGGAAGTGAATAACAAGAAACATGTATCATTACCCTTTGAAGAAGTCTCAAGAGTGGACGATTATTTGAATTAATACCAAAAGGATATAAAATTGTTTATACCTATAAAAACACATTGGCAAAAGCTCTTACCAAGAATAATAACAGCACCAAGAGAAACAACAGTGTTTACAAGGTTCTCTGCCATGACTTTTTGATTGTTACTACGGGAGAGTGGTAGGGGACTGATGTAAGATTATGAACACAGAAGGGCCTATGATCTTCATGCACAGGGGAGCACTTTGGCAGCTCATAGTTTAAATTTAAACCACAGAATTAATTGGGATGGTGCACAAACTATTTTTAAAAGTGATGGTTCTCACGTGAGAAGATTAGTTGAAGGTGCTGCTATAAACATGAGAGTATCTTTTGAAGATACGTCATTTACTAATGAAGACCCTTTCATCAACTGGTTTACTGCCAAACACTACATAAAACATTTTAATTTCAAAACTGATGTTGACCGTGTGAACCCTGATGCTCTGCTTCCTCTTCCCCTCTCTCTCCAGATAGCTGACGTCCCTGTGGATGGTTCCAGCTGTGGCACCTATGCAGCGCAGGCAGGTGCAACATCGCAAGTTCGAAGATCAAGGAGGTTGGCGCAACTGCCTGTTGAATTTGGAATAACCTAACACCCGAACCAGCACTTCAGTGATGGGCTGTTATCTTCTCGCTCGGGCCCCCCACCCTTTTTTTTTAAACCATTCTTAAGAAAACTACCCTTACTTACATTTTAACGTTAGCACTGATGAGGAACACCGTTCAAGTGTTCGAAAGTCTCTGGTTTATTTTACATAGTAATATATTTTTACTATATAATTGTGGATTTTTATTATACAGATTGTTTTTCATGAAATTGTACTGTAAATCTATTAGCAATACAGTAAATACTTATTTATTTTCAGAAAGCAGATGTGCTTGCTGGCAAGGAGATTTGTGTCATGGGAGGCGATGAAAGTTTGACCAAACAACAAATAGAAAAGTTAATTGTTGAACATGGAGGATCTTTAACTCAGCACCCAAGTAAGTATTGTAGCTACAATATAAGATCCATTGCCTTAGAGAAATGTGCTAAAGTGAAATATTATTTACAGTGTCGTAAAAGAACAAAAACACAATTATCTTAGCTTATGTAAACTCAGGTTTATAAGCAAGTAATTTCCTTATACATCTAAAACCTCTTTCAAACTGAAATTTATTCTTGACTTCCATGAGCCTTTAAAATTTCAGTATTCTATGCATTAGTTAACCAGGCAGCATTTTATTCTCTCTCTCTCAGTAAATAACTAAATCAGTGAATAGATACATATGTAAATGGGAGCTAAAAGTGAAGAAATTTAAAAAGGGTTTACTGTAATGATTGAGAAAAAACCCATGCTGAAGTAAAATTGAATATGTGGAATTCTGTACAGTATATGTAACTATTTAACCTAAGCAACATATATCAGTTGTCATAGATGACAGTCAAACAAAACAGAATTTGAATCTGACCACCCTCATGAGATATAGGTGGCAAGAAGTAAATATGAAAATCAAGCTGCCACAAGAAAGTGGAAAATTACTTAACTTTTGTAACTGTTAAAAGAAATACCGTATTGGTCAGTTTCCTCATTTTGTTTCAAAATGACATTCAGGCATGTCTGTGTTGTCTTCACTTTTTTGGAATGAGGATATAGATGCAGAAGACTAAAAATTCATTAAAGCAACTGGACAGCTTGCTGGTGGTACAAGCTCTTAGCAAAGTTTGTTACTAAGAGGGTAAGCAATGACAGTGAAGACAATTAAAGATACAATTGATTCTAGGCTCTGTATTGGTAATGCCTTTGTTATGATATGATGAATTGTTTTAGGCATTGTATTTTCTTATATTACTAATGTAATTTAACCAGGCAACCAAACCAAGATTATGGGATCTCATACATTTAGTTTAAGTATTTAAACAAACCATATGAGAGCCAAGAATTTTGATTTATTTGTCTAGTTTAGTTTAATTAATGATATAGGATGTACTGTTGTCATTCATTACTTACACAGAACCTACAACTGACGTTTTTTGTTGTGTGCATTGTCATTGCTTGTCTTCCTAGTAATGCACTCTGTTAAGAACATACACCACTAGTAGGCTTTCCAGTTGCTTCAATGAACCTTTAGTCTTTTGTTTCTATTCTCATTCCAAAAAAGTGTAGGTGACAAAGGCATATTTAAGCATGTGGTTTGTACTTTGTCATTTCAAATAAAATTAGCATCAAGATCATTGTTAGTCCTTTGGAACTTTTATTACATTGTAAGTTCAAATAACTGGTTATCATTGAAGGATAGGTAAAATGGTCTAATAGTTTTTTGCATCAGTTTAAACTGTATTGTTTCTAATATTAGGAGTAATCTGGTATCACAGAATTCCTCATCAATATTCATGTCTTGAAGCCCCATCAAGGAAAAGTTAGTATGTTGCTGTTAGCTGATTCTTTCAACAGAATGCACTTTAGTATTTTTCCTCATGTAGTTTTTTTATTTTTGGTTGATGACTGAAAAGTGCTGCCGCTTTCATTAAAGAAAGAACCAAGACCATAGCATATGAGTTTTAGAATTTGATGTATGTTCACAATCCTTTACTTTTTGTTTCAGAAAAGGATACCTTCTGCATTGTGTCAGATACTTTCTCTGTTCGAGTAAATAATTATGTCAAATCGCACAATATAGTACGCCCATCTTGGATTGAGCTGTGCGTTAAGAGGAGTGCTTTGATGCCTTTTGGGCCTTTAGATGTGTTGTCACTTCTTGATGGGAAAAGAGACAGCATGAAGGAGCTCTTTGATGAATTTGGCGACAGTTACACAGACCCCCTGGATGAACGAATGCTGAAAAAGATAATGTCTAATATGAAAGAAAAGGTACAAAAATATTTTGAAGGTACTTTTGTAGCTCTGGAAGATGATATCCCCTCATTTTTGTACATCCTTCTCATTTTGTCTCCAGAAGGTAATTTGCCTTCTTAATTACTTTTCCTTTCTCTTTACCCTGTAAGATATACTTCTTTTTTTTAGAATATATATGTCCTTACCTTCAATCTCTGCAAGGAATGAGCTGCTGGAGGGTTGTAGTAGAAATTTTAGAAGTGCTGCTACAAGTATTAAAGGTACTATGTTTGAGTTTGTTGGCTGTAGATTTTCTTAAGGTCATTATTTTTTTTTGAGGTGAACAGAAAATAGCGGAACCCCAAATCTACTTTGATTCCTTTAGGAAATAATAATTTATAAGCTACTGTCTTACAAGGTGCTGACAAAATCTTTGATTGAAAATTAACAAAGCACAAGTAATATACACCCAAACCACTTCACTTGCAGTCCATACTATAGAGAACTGAACTCAGTGTAATTAGTGGTAGTTTGTCACTGTTATCATTGAAAATTTGAAATAATTTTTTATGCTAGTACAAACACACTGGATTTAGTCCAATTTATTTTCTTCTTTTTTATGAAAAAGAACAGGGATGTAAACCACAGTACATTTAATTTTGTTCATTGCAAACACAGCAGTCATTTTTATCCAGTATCGCTAAGTTTTTCTCCAAACTTGAACCCTTTTGTACAAGTGTCATAAGAAGCACACTCCAGAGCCATCCATCCAGATATCACCTCATATGTTGTCAGTCTGCCTAATTAGTAACAGCTGAGTAGAGTGTTCCTCAGCTTGTATTCTTTAGCAGTATTTATTGGTTCCTTCTTTTATTTTTATTTTGATACAAATCTCTTCCAGATTTTTTCCACACTTTGTCTATTTAGTGATAGCATTGGTGAAATATGAATACCTACATTGTATTAGGTTTTACAGTTCACCAGTAACTTTCAACTTTCAGTAAGTGATTACACAATTACTTTTTGCTGTATACCTTGCTAGTTTGCAGTATAGTGAATGTTCTATGATTGTGTTATATATTCAATTATGTTATGTTATTTAAGATATGAATATGCTTTTTCTGTTTTATCAGTTATGTCTTATTTGCTGTTCTCAATTTTAACTTAATACTGTATTTTTACATTTCTGCAAAGCTTAATACTTTTACATTTCTGCAAAGCTCTGAGACTTGGCACTTGCAGGGACACCAAATGAATTTATAGAAAATAACTGAACTTTTATATCTTAAGTGTTATGAGAAACTGCTCTGGCCTTCTAAATTCTAGCTATTTTCTGTATGTTTTATATTTCATTCTGGTTTTTATATTGTTTTATATGGTTGTATGGAATTTCAGTCTTGGAAGAAGCTGTCTCCAAAAGAAATGTATGAGCTTGATCAAGAATTGTGTGAACCTGGCAATATTAATGGTCTGTTTCGTATTATTGCTGCCCACTTTGTGAGTATTACATTCCTAACATTTCTTTTAGAATTTTATGAATTAATGACAATGTAGGTATTATTATTCAACTTTTTGAGAGGTACCCTAGTGTGATTCTCAGGCCATATAATTACTAACACAGGGTTCATTTAGTCATCTTTCCATGTTTGAAATGCAAAGTTTATCCCTATGTTAGTATTAGGTCAATTATAACAAATGATATTTTTTAATGTGTAAATTTGTAATTTTTAACTTTTATTTGCATATAATTTTAGATAGATAATAATATTCTGTTGAGTTTTACTGATAGTATGAATGGTTTGCTTTTCATTTCAGTATGATTGTGACTGTAATGATCTCCCAGCTCTTGCTTTTAGGCTGCATGGTGGAACACCAGAGAGGGATCTGTCCAAAGCTAGTCATGTAATCATTACCAACAGGTAAGTTACCACTGAACTTGAACGTCAGTTTATAATTTGTACTGTAAAATGTCAGTAATTCTAAGAGAATTTTGTTGATGTGGTTGAATTTGCCAAGTATCTCTACAGTGCTGATCTGCAATTCTAAAAGGGCTTGATTGCTGTGATGCAACACTTGGGGTGCTATGTTGCAAGCATGCGGTAATCCAGAGCTAATTATGAGGAGACCCATACATATGCCTTTCAATATTTGTGCATGCTGTGAAGGATATTCTTTTACAAATTTTAAAACTGTTAGGTTGTTTTTATAGAGATGTTTCAGATTATTATATTATTTTGACAGAATTAGGACTTGTGTATGGTTTTATTTTTATAGCAAGTACCAAAATGTATCCATGTTTATAGTAAAATCTTTCCAAGTGGTTATTGAATAAATAAAATTTTTAAAGTACTATGTAAGTGGCATACAAAATTGTTACTGAATTGGTTTGGACACAAAATTACATAGCTTTATGTGACAGCATGTAAGACCCCCACCAAATGGCAGAAGGGAACACAATTGTTATCAAAATATATAGCTACATTATGGCAGGAAAAAAAACTTGGACAAAGTATGCAACTATGACAACAAGCAAATCTTTTTGATAATAATGCTACTGAAATGTTCAAGAATAAACAAAGGCTCCATCTCTGCTTATGATGGATAACTGATGGTTAAAGTGAATTTATGAGTACTTAAATTTAGAAACAAAATCAAACAAAGAAACGGAATTTTAGGTTAAATATGAGACATTATTTAAAACTATAGATATTAGAATAATATCAGTAATTGTAATTCAGTAAAGTTACTCACATGATAGTGATTTTGTTAAGTCATTGTGTAAACCTACCATTTAGGCTAAACTGCATGAGTGTACAGTACTTTACTTACATGTATGCATTGCTTATACGAAACATGTGATGTATTATTTATAACAAAATGTTCAACACATATATTTTTTCAGTCTCTGCATTTGCAGGTTTATGTGTATGCATGCATTGCATTAAGACAAACCATACACTCTCATATACTAGTCTCTCTCTCTCTCTCTCTCTCTCTCTCTCTCTCTCTCTCTCTCTCTCTGATGTATTATTTATTCAGTACAAAATTGTGTTCAACACATATATTTTTCAGTCTGTGCATTTGCAGGTTTATGTGTATGCATTGCATTAAGACAAACCATACACTTCCTGTGCATATACTAGTCTCTCTCTCTCTCTCTCTCTCTCTCTCTCTCTCTCTCTCTCTCTCTCTCTCTCTGTGAGAGTCATTCTTTATAAAAAAAAACATTAACAAAAATGCCAAAACTTTTATTGGAAAAAATTTTTGATGGAGAGAGAGAGAGAGAGAGAGAGAGAGAGAGAGAGAGAGAGAGAGAGAGAGAGAGAGAGAGAGAGAGAGAGAGAGCGCAAACACACAGTAAGCACATTGCTGTACATAGTTTGTGTGTATGAGTTTGCTTTTTAGTGTATCATTTTACTGTAAATGTGACTGTCATTGGCTGTATTGATGTATGGATTTAAGCACTCTTCACACTACCATCAGAGTTAGGTGAGCACAGGATAATGTATGGTGTAAGATGCTAGATATTAAATAGTAATAAAACTGTGAAAATAGGTGTTGTTTATTGATAATAAATGATAAAATAACAGTTCAGGATGCAAGTATGGCATTTTAGAAGGATTTCTCTCATGCAGCTGGAATCCCTTTGGTCCCCAGGTGCTTGTTATTACGGATTTTGCTGCAGTAATAGTTCCCCCAGTCTAGTTATTATAGTACAGTAGCATTTTACAGATTTTATAAATGCTGTTGCATTTGCTGTGGTGCTTGACTTCCAGCATTCTGTTAACTCAGCATTGAGGTTAGCATAATTGGCTCTTTGGATAAGGTCAAACAACAGGCCGATGTATGTATTTGCAAAATAGAAATGAAACTTCAGATCTCAATATTGAGGCCCATTGTAGAACTTGAAATCCAAACTTTTCTTCAGTATTTACCTACTCTGGAAGTAACTCTCAATTTTCTTTGTCTCCAAAATGAGGGTAGTTGGTGCTTCACTTTGTTCTGTAAACCATGTGAGTTATTGGGTTTTACATGATGCTTAGCTTAATAATGATCTGCAGCATTGCCACATAGTACTTCCAATATTTGTCTTTATTTTTACATGACTTGAACATACTGGCTACTTTGTACCGTCATTAAAGTACTGTATATGCAGTTTGGCATATTTTTTTAGAACAGTTCTGTTTCATCATTGTTCAAAAATTAATTTGGAAGCTGTCCATTTCATTCAGTCAACTTCTTCAACTTTGGCCTGAAATGTAGCTGCTGCATCTTCATTGGAAAAAGCAGATGGTCCTGTTGGTTCCACATTTTCAAGTCCGTATCAGTCCTGGACCCAGTGAAACATCTTTTATTTGCCATAAACAGTGTCATATTGCTCAGTCTAGCAGATGTATTAGCAGTCTTTGTAAGGGCTCAGTGCTTTGTGGTACAACATATTGGTGTCAACCAGAGCACGGTTTTTGTTTTAGTCTTCCAACTACAAGAGTAAAGCTTTTCTATCTTCACTAAACATCTATCTCTTAATATGGACATAGCTTTCAGAGTTGAAGGGGCAAAAACAAAAATAGCATGATTATCCTTTTTTCAGCCATTCCTTCTGATGACCCATTCTTCTACATTCTGGGTACTCTGGGAATGTAGTCTTCTTCTGTATATCATTTAGAATTTCTGTCATATATCTTTAGAAAGTGACTTGACGGACTGGCCCAGGCTTAGCAGATTTGCCTTCATCAGTGCTTTCACACTTTGGTGCTCAATTTTAATTTAATATTTCTCAAAGTTCTAAATAAATGGTATAACTTTAGCAAGCATGGATATAGTCATTCACTTTTTGGATGCTATAGTGTGACCTAGGCATTATGTTGGATGAGAGGGTGAAGTGGTAAGGACCAGTGAGATGAAGGAACAGCATCCCCAGAATGAATCTAAAGTGGGTCGCTGGCCAAGGTGGTGGCTTTGTCAGTAACATTTTTGATTGAAAAGTGCAAATTTTCAGATTGCTTCTGTTTAAATATTCAGTTTCCCATGGTGGATAACTGAAGTTAGGTCTGCAGAATCCATGCATAGTATAACACAGTAAAATTTTACTCTATCTTGATTTGTTGTTATCCCAAAGGGTAACTAATTGGATTCCAGTGTAAAGTAGTTTTTCCCTAAGCCTTTACATCTGGAAGGTATGTGATATAATAGTCAGTTACCAAATGAATGCATGTCTTGTGTTTGGCATTTGGATAACTGGACTGTAATTACTTTTAGGAAGAATAACAGTGTTTACATTATATCAATATATTTTCTCATTCTTGCAGTGATAAACTTAAGTTCCGACCTAGTGAGTTAGCTGGCCAGCATTTGGTGACCTGTGATTGGATCTACGATTGCATTGACAAGAGAAAACTTTTAGAAGAAAGACATTATGCACCCATATGCCTTGCATAATGGTTGTTTAATGATATATGAAAACTAATGTAATATTTGTAGTATTCATGGAATAATCATGCAATACAGCACTGTGATTTATTTAGAAATTTTTATTTGATTATGGTTATGTATATATATTTTTATGGATTTACAAAATACATTAACTCATTGTGTTTACCTTGTCTTTTATTGTTGCGTATTATTATTATTATTATTATTTTTTTTTATTGCTTGGTCTATCACAGTCATCCTATTCAACTGGGTGGTTTTTATAGTGTGGGGTTCCGGGTTGCATCCTGCCTCCTTAGGAGTTCATCACTTTTCTCACTGTGTGCACTGTTTCTAGTAGCACACTTTTCTGCATGAGTCCTGGAGCTACTTCGGCATCTAGTTTTTCTAGATTCCTTTTCAGGGATCTTGGGATCATGCCTAGTGTCCCTATGATTATTGGTACAATTTCCACTGTCATATTCCATATCCTCCTTATTTCGATTTTCAGGTCTTGATACTTATCTACTCTGGTGTCCCATGGTATTGCGACATCATTGAGTGATACTTTCTGGTCTATTTGCACTTATCACCCTATTTGTTCTGATACCATAGTCCCAGAGGATCTTTGCCTAATCATTTTCTATCACTCCCTCAGGTTGGTGTTTGCACCACTTATTACTGCAAGCTAACTGATGTTTCTTGCACAGGCTCCGGTGGAGGGGTTTTGCTACTGAATCATGCCTCTTTTTGTACTGGTTCTGTGCAAGCGCCAGACATTCACTTGCTATGTGGTTTATGGTCTTGTCTTTCATATTGCACTTCCTGCATATGGGTGAGATGTTATTTCCATCTATTGTTCTTTGGACATATCTGGTTCTTAGGGCCTGATCTTGTGCCACTGTTAGCATTCCTTCTGTTTCCTTCTTGAGTTCTTCCCTCTGTAGCCATTGCCATGTTTCATCTCTGGCCAGTTCTTTTGTCTGTCTCATGTACTTTCCGTGCATTGGTTTGTTGTGCCATTCCTCTGTTCTGTTTTTCATTCTCCTGTCTGTATATTTCTGGGTCTTTGTCTACTTTTATCAGTCCTTCTTCCCATGCACTCCTTAGCCACTTGTCTTCACTGGTTTTCAGATATTGCTCCAGTGTTCTGCTCTTGATGGTGACACAGTCCTCTATTCTTAGTAGCCCTCCCCCCCCTTCCTTTTGTGTTATGTATAGTCTGTCTGTGTTTGCTCTTGGGTGTAGTGCTCTGTGTATTGTCATGTGTTTTCTAGTTTTTGGTCTATGCTGTGGAGTTCAGCCTTCGTCCACTCCACTGTACTCCTGCTCTGTATCTGATTACTGGTACTGCCCATGTGTTTATGGCTTTCGTCATGTTTCCGGCATTGAGTTTGACTTGAGTGTCTCCTTAAATCTCTGCATATACGGTATTCTTTCCTGATTATGTCCTTCATCTCTTGGTGTTTTATATCCTCTCCTTGTATTATTCCCAGGTATTTGTATCCTGTCTCATCAATGTGTTTAATGCTGTTCCCATCTGGTAGCTTTATCCCTTCAGTCTTTGTTACTTTACCTTTTTGTATGTTGACCAAGGCACATTTTTCTATTCCAAACTCCATCCTGATGTCCCCAGATACAATCCTTACAGTCTGGATTAGGTTATCTATTTCCTTGATGCTCTTACCATACAGCTTGATGTTGTCCATGAACATCAGATGGTTAATTCTGTTGCCTCTTTCTTGAGTTGGTACCCAGCATCCATCTTCTGCAGTACTTTTGTCATGGGATTCATGGTTACTACAAAGAGTAGTGGGGACAGTGAGTTGCCTTGAAAGATCCCTCTCCTGATGTTAGCCTCTGCTAATCTTAGCACAGAGCTTGTAAGTACTGTATTCCAGTTGCGCATTGTATTTTTAAGGAAGCTGATGGTATTTTCCTCTGCCCCATTTCAGGCATTCTACTAGCCAGGTGTGCGGTATCATGTTGAATGCTTTCCTGTAGTCAATCTATGCCATGCTTAGGTTGGTTCTCCTTCTCTTACTATTCTTCATTACCATTTTGTCTATTAGGAGCTGGTCTTTTGTGCCCCTACACTTCCTTCTGCTGCCTTTGTGTTGGTGGGGGATGGTGTTTGCATTCTCTAGGTAGTTGTATAGCCTTTCACTGATGATGCCTGTTAGTAACTTCCACGTTATTGTTAGGCAGGTGATAGGCTTGTAGTTGCTTGCTGTATTTCCCTTCTTCTTGTCTTTCTGTACTAAGGCTGTTCTCCTTGTGGTCATCCGTTTGGGTGCATGGTGGTTTGTGATACAATGCTGGAGTTGTTCTGCTATTTGTGGGTGTAGGGCCTAAGTTTTTGAGCCAGTATCCATGGACTTCATCGGGACCTGGGGCTTTCCAGTTGGGCGTTTTCTTTAGTTGGTGTCTGACTGTGTCTGTTGTGATCTCAGTGAATCATTGTTTTATTCTCCCCATTTCTTCTACCGTGATTTCCTGGAGCCATGTTGCATGTTTGTGTGATACCGGATTGCTCCATATGTTTTCTCAGAGTCTCTTACTTGGTTTGGGTTCAGGGATTTCCTGGTGGTTGTCTTCCCCTCTTTGTTGGCTGTATAGTCTTTTCTGTTGGTTCCGAAGAGCTTGTTCTGTTAGTATCCTTTATTCCTGTTCATGTACTGTTGGATCTTACGTGCTTTGGCTTTAAGCCTCTGTTTTATATCTTCTATTGTGTTGTTTAGTCCCTTCTCCTGTACTTTACGAGTATATTGCTCATTCATTTCCTATCTTGTTTTCTTGCTTCTTAGCCTCTTTGCTGCCATCTCTTTCAGTTTACTCAAGTCAGATCTCATCACCATGATTTGTTTTTCTAGGCACATTTTCCAAGGTGGGTGCTGTTTTGGTTTCTGTTGGGTTGGTTGTGATGGTGGTGTTGGTGTTTGTATCTCCATGAGTTCTACTACTAGTCTTGCTCCTGCATATGCCAGGTTATTTGTTTCTGTGATACTGGTGGTGTGGATTAGTCTCATTATTTCATTAACTTCACTTGTTTTTTCCCCTAATTTCTTTGTGTTGTAGGCTTTCATGAAGGGGGATCTTTGTTCTTTCTGTACCTGGCTTTATCCATTGTCTGATCTTTTCCACCCATTCTGACCTCTCTGTTACATCTTCGGTGTTTCCTCATGTGTCGTTGTTTGGTAGCTCATCATTCCTGTCATTTTCTGTGTCATCATCTTTTAGTTCGTCTTCTTGTCCTTCGTTACTGGGTGCTATTTCTCTTTCCAGTTCCTCTCTTTCTGTTATGGAAAGCCAGTTCTTTTTCTTCATGTTCCTTACTTGGTATGCGAGCCTCTGTTCTGTTTGAGGGTTATTTCTCTCATTCCAGATGTTGACCAGTCCTCTTCTGTATCGTCTTTCTGTCAGGTTGCTTCTGATGTAGCATCTCCATATTTCCTTATATTGCAATACACTCCCTGAACACCTGAATTAGCCCTGGTCACCTACCAGCCCAAACTACATCCCCATAGCTTTTACCCACTAAGTGGGCAATTAACTGTCAGCGTTACCAACGCTTACAGGAAAATCTTGTCAGATGAGTTACCTGAAGCACCGTTGGCAACACTGCTGCAAGTCCCGATTGCTTTTTGTTCGCCGTGCTGTGTGGGTGTGTCCCACATCAGGCGAACTTTTGGTCATTTAGCCCGACCCCTATTTAAGAATTTGGACATCACACGATTTGGACTGTTTTCAACGCTTTTTCTCCTGGATGGATACTTTATTGATTGGATTTGGAACTTCTCTCCTGATTTTGACTTTGGGATCGGTACTTTGGACTCGTTTGGATAAGCCAACCAAGAAGACATTGCTGTCTGCTAGTGCCGATGCTTCCACTTCATTTACATCTTCGACAACAGAGCCTTCTACTTCTGGAGATGCTTATGCTCATCGGCCCTACACGTCCTGCAAGCATAGGATGAG
This sequence comes from Macrobrachium rosenbergii, assembly GCF_040412425.1. Lineage (NCBI taxonomy): Eukaryota > Metazoa > Arthropoda > Malacostraca > Decapoda > Palaemonidae > Macrobrachium > Macrobrachium rosenbergii. Next base: position 37,127,214 of record NC_089787.1, on the reverse strand, counting down.
TACCCTCAAACACGATCAACATTCTGTTTGTATTTTATGTAGGAAGATGCAGTGTAGTATCAGTCAGATAGGCGGCGAGTCTTGGTTGGTAGATCAGATGGAATAATTATTCAAAAAGTTAGAGGACAAGTTACCAGCTAGCATGTCTAGTCTATTTTTTTTTCTAGCTTTATGATTAAATTAACGGAAACTAGAGATAAGGATAGTAGTACAGTCACGTTCAAAACTTACGATACTCTCAATCTAGATTTTCGGACAAATTGTCAACATAGAAAGCAACATCTGGCAACTACGGCATGGGGAGGGTGCCGCAGGCAGCATAGTTGCTGAGGAGTCACTGATTTAAAGGGACACGTTATCTTTCTAATTATCGTAGTGGCTTACTTGTGATTTCGGGCTCTATGTTTTTACTTGAGAAAAAGTTAAAAAGTAAAAAGCAAAATAACAAAAAGCAAAGCTTTTGCGTTATTAATTATGTATAGTTTCACTATTCAAGCTCTCATTTTGAATTAAATCACATTACTAGGCTTATTGGTCCTTGACATTTGTTTGTATTAAGTTGTTCATTGTAGGCTTAATGCCTACTTACCTTGCATATAATAAGTATTGATGCAAGTCTATTGTTATTTAACTGAATCATAAAGGATAAAAGGAATAGAAACAATAATTCACATAAAGATTTTAATGAATTATGAAACGTGAAATGCCCTAAGAAACTAAATATAAATTATATTTCATGCAATCACGCAAGAACACAACGGAAATATGAAGCATAAAAATAGTCTCTCTTTCTCACAGTTAACAACAGTTCGTCAAATAATTTAATTTTCCTACTGTGTCTTACACATTATGATAGTGAATAAAAAGTAATAGTAAATTTATATTCCTTTGGTATAATATGAATTAATATTCCTTTGGTATAAAAGTAAATAAATTTCCCTTTTTATAAAGATGAAATAATACATTATTAACCTATGACATAAATATGAATAACAAAAAATTAGTCTAATATTTAGTATGACCTCCATCATTGTCAATCACAGCTCTTAGTCTATTTGGCATTGAATCTACTAACCTTTGACAATAATTATTCATCCCTCTTTTCGGTCTTAATGACTCCCACACAGATAGGCAGTGTTTGATCAGTGCAGGTTTGGTTTTATTGTCCCAGTATCCCATTCCCTTACCATTTGTCCCCAAAGATTTTCTATCGGATTGAGGTCAGGAGATTTAGCTGGCCAGTCTATACGTATAACATTGTTCTGTTCAGCAAACCATTCGCTGACCACTTTCGAGTTATGAACAGAAGAGTTGTCCATTACAAGATAGACTGGCAAATGACCCGGTAGTAGAAGTTTCCTCACTGATGGGATCAGGACTTCATCCAGAATTTCTACATATTGCTGTCCGGTTAAACAACGTCGATGGGAATCAGTTCCCCTGGTCCACACGCAGCCATCCATCCCCATAATCCTGCAGAAATTCTTCCACTTCGCGCGACGGTTGAATATTTTCTTTATTGAACCTAGAGATTGAGATACACAAAAAAATGTTATCGCAAGTAAACGAAGAAAATATCAACGCTGAATATCACCAATAGTCTATTAATAAAAATGAGCAATAAGGAATTTACATTGATATTGAGATTGTTTTCTCACTCTCGATAGGTAATTCGTTAGAATTCCAATAGGCTTGAAATGTTATCCTTGAAAGCAAAAAGAAAAGTTATATTTTAAGGAGCTTGTTGGTATTTAATCAGTGTAGTAAGGAACGTTCCTGTTACACATAGGCCTAAGCCCACATGAAAACTATTGGTATTAATTACTTACCTTGTAGGTATTTAATCAGTGTAGTAAAGAAAGTTCATGATACACATAGGCCTAAGCCTACATGAAAACTATTGGTATTAATTACTTACCTTGTAGGTATTTAATCAGTGTAGTAAAGAAAGTTCATGATACACATAGGCCTAAGCCTACATGAAAACTATTGGTATTATTTACTTACCTTGTTTTATTAGGAGGTCGCCAGCAGTGGAGTATACCATGATCGTCGCTAGCAAAAGTCTTCTCATCACACCATAATTATAACGTTATCCCAGAATCCTGACTCAAACGGTAGATACTGAAGAGCGAAAGCTACTCGTTGCTCTTGGTGATTTTGAGACAAGGAGGTTTGATTGCCGGTCTCTTGGTGATGAATTCCTTGGTTGTGTAATCTCCTTCTCACCGTAACATTAGAGATTTGAAGACCTAATTCCTGATTCACTTTCGCAGCAGTTGTTATAGGCTGTGAGATAGATAACTTTAGCAACGATCTGTTCATCCTGCTCTCTAGTAGTGCATCGGGGTCGACCTTTTCTAGGCTGATTCTGGAGGTTCTCTTCTTCGTTGAACCGTTTGATCCACCTGAATACTGTTGTCCGACTGATATTTAATTTGCGGCTAATTTCTTTCTATGGGGAGGATATTATTTTTATGCAGTTCTATTATGACTCTCCGTATAGCTAATGAGGTTTCTTGTCTTTTGGCTCCAGGATTTATTTGAAGTCGCCCAAGATGCTCCATCATCACAACGTGAAGTCGGGTCAGCAGAAGTAGGCTAAATACTGAGCAGGAGCACCACCACTGTGTCACGTGACAAGTTGCACATTGCTTTGGCGGCTTTTCAGGCGTGCCAACCTTTCGGAGTCAGGGTGCGAATTTTCTCGTGCTGTTATTGTTTCGGGAGATTGCGTGTGGTTGCCAGCCCTGATGTTATCGTTCACATTTCAGAATGTTTCGTTTTATTTCGTGTATAATATCCAGAAAGGCAAACTTTTGAGTAGTGAAGATTTTTATTTTATTTTATATTATGTATAGTATTAATATATGTACTGTGTTGCTCTTATAATTCAAAATAAGTTTATAAAAAAATCAAAATAATTCTTTTCACTTGTGAACGATAATCAAAGTACACAGTATCGTCACTAATGAACGCGACTGTACTAGTGTTGTAGATACTAATCATTCTTTTTCAGCCACCCTGCCTGTTCCAGAACCAGCCCTAACTTGTGCCGGGGGTCATGGAGAACCGCAGACCTTGAAGGTAGGATCTGCCGGGCCCCAGCGCAGAGCAGGCAGTGTTGGCAGCAGATTTCCCCCCTTCCCTCTAAAAGCGTAAGTTCTAAGGTGAATTTAGAATTAGGAATCACTCAGACGAATAGGAATTCTACTTTAGGAAGTATTCAGGAAGAGTAGGTGAACGTGCAGTCTTCTTTGGGTTCAGGTTTGGTTAGGGTCACTAATGTTTAGATCTCTCATTAGATCAATCGTCGGTTTCATTTCCTGCTTCATGCTCTGTGCAACAAAAGGTTTCCAGATCCTTGGAGGGTCTTTTGGATTTGGTTTCTGATGTATCTGGTTCTGAATTTGTTTTGTTTTTCCTTGAATACTCCTTCTTCGAAGGTTCCTTTTCCTTCAGGGGTTAAAATTTCTTTTGTGTTGCGATGGTGGTAATTCTGGCGATTGAGTTTTCCAATATTCATGATCATGTCTTAAAGAATTTTCTGAATTTGATAATGATGTCTATCAAGATTTTCAGGGCAGAGGGGAACAGAACCAGTCTATTTTCTTTCTTTGAAATCTATGGCCTCTTCGGCCACTACGGAATTTTCCCTTTTTCCCCATTTTCTTCTAAGCCTTCTTCCATTGCCCTTCTCAATCTTCTTTTTCAGTCCGCTCTTTGGACGGCTCTTTGGGGTCTTTGTTGCTCATCCTGTTTTCTTGGCTTTTAACTCGGCAGAGCAGAGGCTTTTCTTGGTTCAACCCTGTGATATTAGAGCTTCAGCACTTTTAACGGATCCGTCGTCTTTATCACCTTTTGCGAATCCTCTAGTTTCTCAGGCACCCAATCTAGTTGCTTCTCAAATGTTTGCGGAGGTGTCAGCAACTCCTTATTTTCATTCTTTACGGGTTCCTAACCGTAATATATCCTCTGCGATTCTTGAAGGTGCTACGGCAGTTGGCGGTTCACCTGCGCCAGCGTTCAGTGTATCAGCACCAATAGTTTCCTCAGCCTTTCCATTCTCCAGGATAGCTGGTAATTTGCCTTCCTCTGTTACCTTGGGTTCGGTACCTTGTAACTTCCCCTTCGAAACTCCTTTGAGTTTGGTCCAGTTGGTACCTTCTCCATCTGTCCAACGTCGGCGTTAGGTGCTCCAGTGGTTACTCCGAGTGTGGCTTCTTCCTTCTTCCCTCCTTCAGCTTCTTCTTTCTCAACTTTCTTGCAGGTTTCTCTGTCCCTCCGTCTAGGCATCCATGTAGGTTTGGGGTTGATTCCGGGTCATCAAGGTCTTCAGTTCCGGATTTCCATTCTCATGCAGTTTTGATACATCCAGATTTGCTTGGTTTGCGTGTTGTGGTCTCTTCGCTCTCAGGAGTGGGTGTTGTCCGCCCAGGTGTGGCCTGCCCAGGTGTTACATCATCCTCGTTGGGTGGTGTAGGGTTTGTGCAACCTACTTTGGTGCCTCCAGTATGTTCGCGATTGATGCGTCAGGTGTCCGTCTCACGCCCCAGGTTTGGCGAGTTCCGGGTTTTCAAGTTCGGCGTTTGCTAGGGGTCGGCCTGCCTCTTTCCTGTTCCGGCTCGGTCGGACCAGTCCAACAAGGATTGTTCATTTGAAGAAGAGGATCTGGTAGCGGATATTAGTTCTCCTTCAGCAGATGAGAATGAGTATAAGCGGATGGTGGACTTCATCCACACTCTCTATCCTCAGTCCAAGGTTCCAGAGGAGCCTACACTACCGAATCAACTGATGTTTGAGTCGCTATATGCGACAGAACCGGTAGTAGCTCAATCATCAAAGAATCTCATAGTCTCCAGTGTTGCCAATTATGCATCATCGAGGGTACAAAATGTTGAAGTAGAGGTGTTCCTGTCCAACAGGGAACAGCCGGTACCCACTTGGAGAAGCCTCTTAGGGAGAATGTTCTCTCTCTCTCTCTCTCTCTCTCTCTCTCTCTCTCTCTCTCTCTCTCTCTCTCTCTCTCTCTCTCTCTCTCTCTAATTCCAGGGTCTTGTTGTCTCCACATGCTTTTCTCTTCAGGTTGTCTCAGGAATCGCTGGGACTTCCACATCGAGAATGCAGGTTTAGTCTGGAATGATTCTCACTTGTTGGATCTTCTGTGATAGTCAGAAGAAGTGCATCTGACATCCGGAAGGTCTATAGTCTCCCCTGTGCCTGACGTTCATCTGTACTCAGATGCCTCATATCAAGGTTTGAGAGCAACCTTGGAGGAACCCAGGCTTCAGGCCTTGGAGGGATCGGGAACGAGAGGAGTCATAATCTTCGGGAACTCAGGGCTGTAAAGGAACCCCTCAGGTGATTTTCAGTCCTAGTGGGCAACAGAGTAGTGGGTTCCGCTTTGCGACATCGTAACTGATGTGTTGTATCTGAGAACTTGGGGGGAACAAGATCATTAGAACTTTAGAGGTGTATGGTTTCTGCCATTCGGTCTCATTCATCACGTAATCAGGAATTGTGGGAGTGTCAAGACGTCTATGACTCTAGCTCCTTGCTGGCCCTAACGCCCTTGGTTTCCGGAACTCCTAATGCTCCTTACGGAAGTTCCGATGTTCCTTCTCATGCAGAAGATCTTCTAGACACCGCAGTTTCACCATTATCATCCAAACTCTTGCGTGATGAACCTGGTTGCAGGTGACTGCCGAGCGAACAGCTAGACAGACCAGATTCTCTAAAGCTATGTCTAGACAGTGTTTCTTTCAGCTTGAGAAAGTCAACTCGTAAGCTTTACCATGTCAGCTGGACATGTGGAAGTTGATGTCGTAAGGAAGGTCATTCCATCTTTAAGCCTGCCATAACCAAATACAGCCAGTCCCCAGTTTACAACGGGGGTTCCATTTTTACGCCGCGTCGTAAACCGAAAAATCGTCGAAAATCGTCAAAAATCATAAGAAAACCTTACTTTAATGCTTTGGGTGCATTGAAAACAATGTAAACTGCATTTTCATTGAGTTTTTCATAAAAAAAACCAAATTATGATTATTCTGCCGTTTTGGAGCCATATTTCTTCCGTTGGATCGGCATACGACACGCGTCGTAACCCCGGAACATGCGTCGTAAACCGGGAAATAATTTCTAATGAATATATTTGAAAAGCATCGTAACCTCGGAACGTCGTAAGCCGGACCCGTCGTAAACCGGGGACTGCCTGTAGCTGATTTTCTCTTATTCCTTGAGAAAGTCAAGATTCTTCTGTTTTCGGTTACTGCTAGCTACACTCAACACTTAGCAGTACATTTTTCCATCTTCCAGAAAATTTCTAGTAGTAAGATCTTCTATGATTTATTACGTTCCTTTAAGTTTAACATCCGGGGTTGCCGACTCGGGCTCCTTCGTGAGATTTGTTGGAAGTTCTAAGGTTAAATCAACTGATTAGGTGTTTTCTTTCTTTCGGCTTTAGCTGCAGATAGAAAGATGGGCAAGCTTTGGGAAGTTTTCTATGCCGGTTTCCTAGGCAGGAAATGATGTGTATTTCTGTTCTTCTGGAATTTGTGGCGAAGACAGAGTCGGAGGCTAAAACTCTGCCTCGTTCGTTTAAGGTTCTTTATCTGCAAGTGTTCGGTTCTGGCGATCAAGCAGGGATGTCTGTATGTCCGGTGTGAATATTAAAGTCTATTTATCAAGGTTGAGAAACTCCATCTGCTTCTGTGTATACTTCTTGTCTCTCCACGGAATCCTTCCTGTCCGCTGTCAAAGAATGCGATTAGTTACTTCGGAGAGAGAGTTCCTGGTTCCTGGCTCATAAGCGCTCACTCCACAAACACAGTTGTGGGCATACTACACAGTTCTCATGAGGTGCTAGCTTTATGCCCTTGAATACAATTTAATTTTGACTTTACATTATATTTAGCATTTAACAGTTTTTTTTTCATTACTGCACAGTAGTCAGAGTATGTCCACTTCATCTTCCTTTCTAAGGAATTGTTCAGTGTCTTCTGTTCTGGAGGCAGTTTACTTGGGAGTCCATCTGTGTTGTCTTCCTTTACTTAAGAGACGTTCAATTCGCCGCAGCGCGTATAGCGGCAAATTATCCTATCTAGGGTGCGTTCATTTAGCTGAGGTGGTATTCTCTTAGTGCGAAGGCTCGGAAGGTTATTCTCTTAGTCCACGACTAACGGCGAAGTCTATTATCTAGGGTGCGCTCATTTAGCTAAGGTGGTATTCACGTAATGCAGTGGTTATTAGGTTAACCAGATAGAGGAATTCCTTTTAGGCTTTAGAATCTTAAGCAACAGTGATAGTATAATTACATGAACTTAAGTTTAGTACATTTTAAGTATCCAAGTCTTTGATAGTTTCCCTACAAGAGTCCAAAGAGGTGCTCTCGTAGGCTAGCCTAGGCTTTTTTGTCGGCACTGAGATACTTCTTCGCTCGTTGGTCGTCAGCCTTTGCCACAACCTGCAGGGCAGAGGGTCAACGGTTTGGCACACTACCTCATTCCCTCCATACTGGGTAGGCACTGAATAGCCACTTGGGAGATTCATCGTTCTCCTCCTTACATGAGAGTTATTCTCTTAGTCCATGTGTAGCGGCTGACTCTACTATTGAAGGTGTGTTCATTTAGCTGAGGGGGTACTCTCTTAGTGCAGAGGTTCTTAGAGGCAGCCACTTGGAAGTCGGTGTCGGTTTTCACAACTTTCTACCTCAGAGACATTCAGTTTTTTCGGAGAAGAGTTACTCGCTGGGTCCCTTTGTGGCGACCAACTTGATCTTATAATTACGTAGTAATGCCAAGGGGTGGGGGCGGGGGAACTTTAGGTAATGAATGTAGTCTAAGGAACTTTGGATTCTCTGTTGATCGGGGTTCATAGTGAGAGTATTAAGTTTGGCTTAAGTACTGTGAAGTTAGGCAAATCCAGTGGACAGGTTTGGTTTCATCAACCTCTTCTGCGCAGACATCGGCGGCAACAGACAGCGAAGAACTTGAAGATCCTGCACACTCAACTTCTCCTCCATACATGAGAGGCTACAATAGCCACATGGGAAGTTCATCGTACCCCGTCCATACATGAGAGTGCTTTGATTAGCCACATAGGAGGTTCATTGTACCCCTCCATACATGAGAGTGCTTTGATTAGCACATGGGAGGTTCATTGTACCCCTCCATACATGAGAGTGCTTTGATTAGCACATGGGAGGTTCATTGTACCCCTCCATACATGAGAGTGCTTTGATTAGCCACATGGGAGGTTCGTCATTCTCCACTACTCATGGGAGGCTGTGATTAGCCACATGGTAGGTTGGTTTTTTATTTTGCTACTCTCTATCCATGAGGAGGTTTGAATACCACATGAGAGGTAGCTCAACTCAGACAGTACCTAGACATGAGACTGACGTCTGGGGTACTCTCTACAGGCATTCTCACTGCCGAGCAGGATAACCAGGTGAGAATACATTCATTTGTACAGAGTAGGCGAATAATGAGTTACCTGCTTTCCCTGTCGGCAGGTTGGGCTGAATTAGATTGATCCCACCTTAAAATTAAAATTTTGTTAATCGGGCTAATTTAGGTGTTCAGGGAGTGTATTGCAATATGAAGTTTTCATAATAAAACTAATATTATAATACTTACCTGAACACCTGAATGATTCCCACCCTCCTCCCCACTCCAATTTGAATAGTGAATAACGCAATTGGGGATCTCGGCCTCACTCGGCCGGGACTTGCAGCAGTGTTGCCAACAGTGCTTCAGGTAACTCATTTGACAAGATTTTCCTGTAAGCGTTGGTAACGCTGACAGTTAATTACCCACTTAGTGGGTAAAAGCTATGGGGATGTAGTTTGGGCTGGTAGGTGACCAGGGCTAATTCAGGAGTTCAGATAAGTATTACAATATTAGTTTTATTATGAAAACTTCATTTTCTTCTCTTGTCCATTTCTACTTCTGGTTTGCCTCTGTAGCTCCAGTCTCTGGTTGCTGGTTACTGTCATTGTGGTGGTCAGTTGCTGGGTGACGACCTCCAAGTACCTGGCCACCCTCCCTGTCGATTGGGTTGTATACCTGACTGCCGGACGAAGCTCCTGTGTTGCCAGAGGTTCCATTTACATTGTTGTCGTTTATTCTATCATTTCTTTCCATCATTGCTGAGTTTTGCTATTAAACCCATAGTTGGGCCCTACCCCATCGAAAACGGGTACTCATTTACAGCTGAGTAGACCGAGGAAATTATGATAAAGATCCTTTCCCAAAAAATCAATGCCAAGGAGAGCGGTCACCCATCCAACGACTGACCAGCCCCAATGTTGCTTAACCAGTCCATTATTAGATAGTTTCATCAGACCACTAAGTTACACTGTGTTTGGCTTTTGTAATGAAGTATAAAGGGGATCCAATGAATTTTGGTTACTGAAAATTATAATACAGTCATCAGATATGCCAAGAACGATGAAAATTCTGACAAACTGTCTATATTGATTTGTTTTCAAAACTTTATATTCACCATTGGTTGAAGTTGGAACTTTCATATAAAATATGTTTGCTGATGTTAATGAGTATTCTCTTCTAATGGGTACTTGAGGTAGTCCTTTTTATTATAGAGCTGGTTAAAGAATTCATCAGTATATTTGTAAGGCATTTTTCAACCAAACCACTTAGTTATATTTTTAGGTAAATCCATCTTTCAGTTAACTTTTGTTTGTTGCCATACTAAAGCAGCTGGGAACCTGAGACTAGGCAGTATAGACTGGAGATATGCCAAAGTCTGATCTTTGTGATACCTCTCTTACTGTGCAGCACTTACGGAAATTTCCTAAAGTAAAATGAGGTGACACCATATTGGAGGTTCCATAGATGTCTTAAACAATGATGATATTGAGCATGTCAGTAAAATTTTCAAATACAGCACTGTACAGGCAGTCCCTGGTTTATGATGGAGGTTCTGTTCCGACGCCACGCTGTAAGTCGAAAATTGTCATAACCAGAAATTTTGTCGAAAATCGTAAGAAAACCTTACTTTTAATCATTTGGGTGTCTTGTAAATAACATAAACTGCATTTTTATTGAGATTTTCATCTAAACCTCCAAATTTTGACCATTCTGCCCTCTTGGAGCCGTATTTCTTCTGTCGGATCAGTGTCATTGGCTTGCGTTGTAACCCAGGAAATATTTTTCGATGAACATATTTGAAGAGCATCGTAAGCTCAGAACTTTGTAAGACGAGCCCATAGTAACCCAGGGACTGTATACTGTATTAAATACTTCATGAAATTTCATCTTTTTTGTGTTTTAGTAGATTATTACTATTTTATGTACTTAGCACATTATTTGTAATTACAGTGTCACAATTTTACCATTAAATCATTCTCATGATGGTACTCAATAATCTAGTGGTTCCAATGCCAGGCAATCAGATTATATTCTACATTAAAAAATCAAATCAAATGAAACATTTTAGCAGTCATCCTTGTCTGACTCCAAGAATTTTTTCTTGAATGATAAGGTACAAAGATCATGTGGATGTGGTAGAAAGCAGTGCAACAAGGGGACTAAGGCACCTTGTGCCTTGTACCTTGAGCATTGCTTTCACTGTGTTATATTAAGACACACTATACAGTACCCCATCAGTAATGATTTACACAGTCTGGTTGAAAAGCTTTTAAACAGCAGTAAACATTTAGTGAAATTATAAAGAAAGAGCCTTGTGGAAGGAGTGGTTTTGGGGAAACTTTCCAGATAAAGTAAAATAGAGGTAATCAAATACAGTACTGTACTTAAAAGGCATTATGCTTATGGAAGATTTAGCTAACCATAAACATAATGACCATCTGAGGAAGAGCCTAGGGGAACTTGTCATTATACATCTTGCCTTACATTGTTTATATGTAATTACAGTAATTGCAGATTATTTTCAGTTGAGGGGGCAAATTATTCAAACAGGTTTTTTCTCTTGAAATCATCATATATTGTGGAATAAATACAGAACAAAATTTTATTATAAAAATTGAGAAAATATTGTAACATGCAAAAACAGTACAGGTATTATGATTTGGAAACTGGTTTGAGATTAATATGTGCACATATTTCATCTAATTTTTTTTGAGTGGGATTGCAATCATGTGTGTTCCCTCTTCGTAGTTTAAACTACGCTCACCTTTAATGGGGGAGTAACTAGTAAAGTCTGTGTTTTTCTCCAGTTTTGTTTTTATATATGAGAATAAATAAAGTTAGCAAGCAGCTCGTGAGTTAAGTAGAAGGTATGGAAGTTGCAGGACAAAGACTGGTTGCAAGGGCCAGATACTCATGGAAAAGAAGAATAGATGAAGATCTAGACCAGATTAGAATCAAGGCAGAAAATCTACAACAAAACAACTGGAGAGAACTCATTTCAAGTGTAATCCCCTGAAGAGAAAATCTAACATAAAAATGTCACTGATGTGTGTAGGGAAACCAAACCAGAGCCAGCTTAACAAAAAACAAAGTGCAAATGGTAAGCTAAGAATCTCAGAAACTAGGTTCAAGAATAATAAAGTAAGTAAAAGCAAAATGTTTTAAAAAAAAGAAGAGCAGTCAACAAAACCAGGGAGAGGACTTCGTATGTGAAGATCATGGAAAAATTTATGAATGCACAAAGGCTGACAAACAATTGATGTTATTGTAATGTTCATGATTGAAGTAAAACAAAAAAAAAAAGGACAAACAAGCAGAATAAAATAGGCAACAAAGAACTTGAATTCTGATAATTCATAATGACTAACTGTTCTACAGAGTATGTGTGCTGTACGGAGAACTTTGTCTTAAATGCTTTTAAAAGCATAAAGCATGTAATAAAAATTAAAAATGGTAGTACATTTACTACTTTACCAATCTCAGGATCAGGTGAATTAAGCATTGCTAGTCTTGGCTGCTGTAGCCACATGCATGGACATGGGATTAAACAACCTCATTCTTAGTTACAAGTACTGTACTGTATATCAAATGTTGAGAACAGAAGAGTAACACATTCTGGAGTCACCCCCATTGGAAAAAACTACTGTGTAGTTTTTTATAAAATATTTTTAATCATGGTGTAACACAAGGTGTAGGAGTGCCTGGAAAAGGGGTTGAGAACCCCATGCTGGACAGAAATGCGAACAGAAGACAGGCTTGCATTCTTGTGGGATTACCAGAAAGGAAAATAGCATCCATACCGGTCTCAGGAGAGTGAGGGCCATCAAATAGTAAGGGCATAGAGTATGCAACCCCATATCTTGTATTTATTTTGACAAAAAACCAGAGAAATTAAAAAAAAGAAGATTTTGAATGTGTAGAAGTGATACAGAAGAGAAGAAATGTATGTCAGTTGATTTGTTTAGGAGGAGACAGACAGATCTTGATACTTTGTAAGACAAAGCAGGAAGGACAGTGTGTTCAGGAATGGGAAAGTGATTATACCTGGGATAGCTGGAACTGATAAAGAAGATAGTATTTATAGTGTCGAGAAGGAAGATTGATTGAGGCACAATAAAAAACAAACTGTTAATATGGTCCAGAATATGAAAAAAGATAAGAGTGAAAAAATGCTTTAGGAGTGTGAATCTGTTCCTGGCTGGGTAAACAGAATAAGAAAGGATGGGTGTGCAAGGTGGTTAGATGAAAAAGAAAAAGATGGAATTGTTGGTATGTATGAGGTTTCTGGATTAAATGAGGCAGGAGAGTCTTGTGGGAATGTATGGTTAGAAGAGAAGGATGAATCAGGGAAACTCATATTATCATGAGAGGAGGAGCACCATGGCAACAATAGTGCCGATAGAGACAAAATTTAGACCTCTCAGGTTGAAGCTTACAAAAGCATTCAGAAATTTCCAGTATTCATCAGTGAACTTGGTAAAGAGAAAATGGGGCTGAATAGAGTTTGCTAGATTGCAAGCACAAGGTGAATAGATCAAGTTGGAAAATATAATGGTGAGAAGAGAATGGCTGGAGTTAGGCTATATCTGATAATTATTTGGCAAAAATGAAAGTTCATTGTAAGTTGGAGAGGAAAAGTTGAGCATGTGGAGCAGATGAGTTTCATGACTGACTTTTGAGGAACACATGGGGGAAGTGGATGAGTTAAATGTTAAAGGCATCAAGGGGAAAAATTCAGATGAGGGTTTCATAAAATTCCATGATGGATTGATAGGGTTGTAAAGCTCAGAGTGTTTGTGGGGCACAGGCGAATGGGAAAAGAAAATTAAAGCACTATTCAGGATGAAGAATTGAAACGTTTATTAAATGAAAAGACAATATTTGAGGTGCATGAAAATAATAACAGAGTGGGAAAAGGTGAGTAAAGAAGTTGTTCCACAAGATATTAAATTCAGAAAAAGCTTATTGAACAACTGACTACAGAAAAAAACCGATGCAAATAGAGAGATGTTACGTAAAGCGATTGCAATTTCGGGTCGACAGTGATTATGTAAGATGGAAGTAAGCCGAACTAAATGACACATGCATGGAAAGGGTTGGTTTAAGTTTTAGAAGACGTTTGGAAGCGACTGGAGGACATGAGAAAGGTTTGTAGAAGTGATTGTTAGGGCACACAAAGAAGGCAGTTAAGAGATTGAAGAGTGGAAAGACAATGAGTTGATGGGACTGCAAGTGACATGTTTCAGCACGGTGGCAATGATGTAATTGAATGATTGAAAGGTCTTCGTAAGGTATGTCTGGATAAGTGAAGAATTGTGAATAATTAAATGAGAGGAATATATTTTCTACTTTATGAAGGTAAGGGTGACAGAGAAGGCTGTAAGATATAGGCATGTAACATTACTTTGCACGCAAGAAAACTGCATGGCAAGCTTTTGATTAAGAAAATGATAAGGATGACAGCTGGATCATAAGGGAAGAACAAGGTGAATTCAGACAAAGAAAAGGTAGTGACGATCAAGTGTTTTAATGAGAAACATTTACGTGAGAAGTTTGAAAATAAAGGGAAAAGTGGACATAGAAAAAGCTTGACAGAATTGATAGAGAACCAATGTTGAGGGTGTTATAAATGTCTGTTATAGAAAATTAGTTGCTGAGAGTGGTTGAAGTTTTTGTAGTGGAAGTGAAGCAGATAAGAATCCGTAGACGGAAACGTGAGTAGTTTTGGTATAAGAGAATGGGTCTGAGACAAGGCTGTGTTATATTTTCCAGGCTTTTAAATATCTCCATGAATGGAGAGATGTGAGAAGTCTGAGAAAGAGTGCAATGCTGTGTAATAAGAAAATTATTTTTATCATTGAAGCGTGGAGTGGCTGATGTTTGCACATAATATTTTGCTGACTCTGGATAGTGAAGAGAAATGGGAAACTAACCAACAAATATACATTTTTTTTTTTTTGCGAGAGGGGGAAGTTGAAAATAAATACAAGGATATGTTATGAGGGTAAATGGAGGCCAGGAAGATGGAACTGTGATTGATAATATGGATGGTAAAAGAATAAAAGCTGGTGATTCCTAAGTTATTTAAGAGTAAATATAATAGCTGATGGTAGGATGAGAGAGTAAGTGAATTACAAAATAGGTGAAGCAAGAAAGGTAGCAGGGTGTGTGCAAAAGATTTGGGAGTATCAGTGGGTGTTAGTGAAAGCCAAGGTATGAGTCAGCCAACCCAACGATGTGGATGTTGAATATGACTGTAAGATAAAAGGTTGATGCTTTAGAGGTAGACTATATATTTGCATAGTATATGAAACAAGAAACACTGAAAGCATGAGAAAAGTGAAGATATGTAATAATGGTATGAATGCTAGCGTATTTGAATGGATGGATCAGAGTGTTTCAAGATGATTTGTTAATATGGGAAAAAGAGTACAGTAAACCAGTGAATTCAGACGTATTAGGAAGGAGGAGAGAAATCCTTATAAATCACTGGATAGATAATGTGAAAGATTAATCGAAAAGGAAGCACCATGATAACCGAGAAGCTTTTAAGTTGTTGAAGATATTGGTGAATGGTGCAGTGCATGTAGGGGGTTCATGTCACTGCTGTTGAACCTTCTGCATAGGTGCTTGGAGCAACCCAGGTAGAGGAAGTTTTCTAAATGTGGTTCATCCACATTGCAGTAGTTATAGATTATGAATGTGGAAACGGTTACATAATTGCTCATCCTCCGAGCCACCCCCTGAGAAAGAAAGTTGTATGACTCAGATATCTTGATTCATACAGGTTGTCTGTATGATAGTGTAAAAAGTGGATGGAAAGTGGACCAAGGCAAAATTTAAAAAGTTGTAACCTGGCTAAGCGTAGAGGAACATAATGAAGAAAGGCAAAAGTAGGTGTAGCTGAACCTGAAGTACAACTGCAAACAAGAAACAGCCTTTTCCACCACCATCAGTATTTTGCAGAGGTTATATTTAAGAAGTAGGCTAATCCCTTGCAGGAAATATCCAAAGTAGCATAGGCTGCTGGAAGTCGCACTTGAATTACATTACCTAGTTACTGTATGTTAAGGAAAAATTATTCTGATAAAAATCATGTACTTCTAAAACATGAATAATTCGTAACTTCGTTGTAGATGGAAAAAGTTGCAACCGCTAAAATAGAGCTAAATACCATAAAATTAATTTTTTCGTTTTCTTTGAAAGCTGTAACGTTTTTTATGGTTCAATTTTATGCTGGACTTTTACTTGCAGGGATGTGGCTGTCTCGTGGGTAGCATTTATTAATAAATGCTATTACATCGAATGTGTACGATTAAGTTACGACAGCACCCCTACAATAAAAGGATTTAACATTGCACTAACTTCAATATAGTAAATGTCATCCATAACCGACGTTGCTCAGCAGGCTATAGCAGTAACCATTATCATTTCGACTTTATTGATGGCTCTAATCCCTTATATATATATATATATATATATATATATATATATATATATATATATATATATATATATATATATATATATATATATATATATAATAATGCAGAACTCCTCCAGTCGAAGATACTAAAATTAAGAGGATCTGAAGTTATCTTTTACATTAAATATGTTATTTTTCAAGTTGAACAGATATGAAATATTTTGTTCACAAATTAAACTATTATTTTTTCTTAAGAACTTGGAACCTCAGGAAATTATAGACGTCGGTAATTCCTGTATGAAGAATAATCTGTAAATGTAGGCTACGTGTGAAAGTAAACTTTAATATGGACAACATATATATATATATATTATATATATATATATATATATATATATATATATATATATATATATATATATATATATATATATATATATATATATATATATATATATATATATATATATATATATATATATAGTTAAAAGCAATTGTTTTAATGGCATCTCTCCTCTTGCTCGCTCGCTCTCGTACCTCCATTTTGACTGACTGGCAGTCAGGAAAGACCTGTATCTTAACAAAAGATTAAATAAAAGCTCTGAGAAAAAGTTAACATGATATTGAATGAAACTATAAATTAACAAGGCTTCACCGACACTGCAACAGTCAATATAACTAAACTTATGTCAGAAATTAACGTTTAATTTGCTCAGTAAAAAAGCAATTTACAGTCTGCTATTATTTTGGGGGGGTTGATAGTAGGGGGGCTACGGATTCCGAAATCTCAACTAGAAAATGGGTATCGTTTATTAATCCACAAAGAAAAAAAGTTTTTCCTAACTTTATTACTATTTTATGACACAAAAATAATTGTTAAAGTTTTTAGGAAAAACTAATAACTCGGAGTCAGAGTTGTTATAGGCATTTTATTTTTGGTGAAAAAAAAACCAAAGTACATCGACACTGATCATTAATTTATCTCTTATATGCTATGTAAGGCCCAGTGTGTAGTCCCAGGGCATCGCGTGTGATGAGTCCGCCATCGGGCAAAACAAAATCCAACAAAGCAACCCACTCTCTCCCTCCCGTGCATCAGCGGCGATCGCTCGAAGGAACGCAACTTCTTCCGTACAACATTTCTGTCATTGTTGTCCCAATTCATTTACGATCACCACTACTTGCATTGCCATGCAAGCATTCCGACCATATATCCTACTCATAATGTTCCACCGAATCGTCTGTATCAAACTGCATGTATGTTTCTGTTTGTGAAGACGCCAAACATCTCTCCATTTCACACATTATGCTTCTGCATTGTATTCATTAATCTGTCTCGAATCTCATTCAAATGTTCATATGTGGAATTTCCTGGCCTTTCCATTGATATATGTTTTATCATTGTATGTTTATTATGTCTCACAATCGCCATGTGTTTGTCTGTCGAAAAGCACAGATGTCCAAAACGTGATCTCTGTTTTGTCTTGTCTGTGTAGAAATTACATTGCGGCTCGTATCAGCCAATAACAACCTCGAAGATTCTGTACATTCATCTACGGGCTGCTCTATGAGCAAGAGCCCGTGCTGGCACAAAGCTAGCTAAATCTGAAACAACAACAATGTACATTCATTTCAGTGAGGAACCAGCAATAAACTAACAACACCCAGCCAGTATGTCATTTCCAGCCTTCCTTACACTGGTGACTCTGGAGTGACCCGAAGAAGCCGATGGTAGACATCCGACCCACGTGCCAACGAATCCTTCGCCCCCTCCCACCATTCCCGAGCCTACAGTAGATGTCCGACATTCCGAGATGACCCGCCCCACCGCTGGAGCCCTGGCCGCCTCCTCCAGACAGCCTGACGCCGCCCTCGAACTCTTACTGGACGAGTTGACCACCGAAAGATCAGCCGACATCATCCTTCATGCCTGCTGACGTCCTCCTAGAGTTTCTGCTAGCCGGTGTCATCCTGCCCAGTGCGCCGTCGTCCTTCAGCCTGCTGCCCGCCCAAAGCCCAAGCCCTTCGCGCCCATTCGACATTATCAGCAAGACGATTTTCGCTATCGGGGCCTTGCTTTTGGGGGGAGTATTGTGAGGGACGAATGTGTGGTCCCAGGGCATTGTGTGTGGTGAGTCAACCAACGGACAAAACAAGATCCAACAAAGTATCCCGCTCTCTATCCCTCCCGTGCGTCAGCGCCGACTGCTCAAAGAATGCAGCTTCTTCCATACCACATTTCTGTCATTGTTGTCTCAATTCATTTACGATCACCACTACTTGCATTGCCATGCAAGCATTCCGACCATGTACTCGTAATGTTCTGTAAGGATAGTATTGAGTGGCATACTGCCTGGGTGTTGTCTAGTTTATTGGTGGTTCCTTACTGAATGAATGTACAGAATCTTCGAAGTTGTTATTGGCTGATGCAAGTCGCAAAGTAGTTTCTACACACACACAGGGCAAAACGGAGGTAATGTTTCGGACATCGATGTTTGTGGACGTTCTTTTTCTTCTATGAATGCATACAAGGTTTTCAATTAGGCTTAGGCTATTTGTATCGAATATTTTGATTATTGTGTATTTACGATCGAATTTAACGATTGAAATGCTATATATACAGTGTATATATATATATATATATATATATATATATATATATATATATATATATATATATATATATATATATATATATATAGTTAAAAACAATTGCTTTAATGACATCTTTCCCTCTCGCTGGCTCGCTCTCTTACCTCCATTTTGACTGACTGGCAGTGAGGAAAGACCTGTATCTTAAAAAACAAAAGATTAAATAAAGGCTCAGAGAAAAAGTTAACATGATTTTGAGTGAAACTATAAATTAACAAAGCTTCACCAACACTTCAACAGTCAATATAACTAAAACTTATGTCAGAAGTTAATGCTTAATTTGTTCAATAAAAAAGCAATTTACAGTCTGCTATTATATTGTGGGTGGGGGCGGATGGTAGAGGCGCTACGGCTTCAGAAATCTCAAATAGAAAATGGGTATCGTTCATTTGTCAGCTTACGTTTATTAATCGACAAAGAAAAAAGGTTTTTCTTAATATTTTATGACATAAAAATAATTTTTAAGGTTTTTAGGAAAAACTGTACATATGTCTGTATCCAGAAGACATCTTTGCATAGTTTATTCTTCCTTTGAACTGTACACTGATTTGTACCGTGTAGCTGGTGATGGTTAAGCTGTCGTTGATAACTCTTCGAGTTGTTAGCCATGTTATTTTTGGTGAAAAAACCAAAATAAATCGAAACTAATCATTAGTTATACTTTTTACAAGTATGTAAGAGCCCAATGAGTGGTCCCAGGACATCGCGTGTGGTGAGTCAGCCATCGGACAAAAGAAGATCCAACAGACCACATGCTCTCTCTCCCTCTCGTGCGTCAGCGGCGATCACTCGAAGGAACGCAACTTCTTCCGTACAACATTTCTGTCATTGTTCTCTCAATTCATTTACGATCACCACGCATTGCCATGCAAGTATTCAGACTATGTATCCTACTCATAATGTTCCACCGAATCTTCTGTATCAAACTGCATGTATGTTTCTGTTTGTGAAGATGCCAAACGTCTCTCCATTTCACACATTTGCTACTGCATTGTATTTATTAATCTGTCTCGAATCTCATGCAAGTATTCATATGTGGAATTTCCTAGCCGTTCCATTGATGTATGTGTCATCATTGTACGTTTATTATGTTTCTCACAATAGCCATCTGTCTGTCTGTCGACAAGCACAGATGTCCAAAACATAATCTGTTTTGTCTTGTCTGTGTGTAGAAACTACATTGCGGCTCGCACCAGCCTCTGGCTGCCTCCCTCAGACAACCTGACGCCTTCCCCGAATTCCTACTGGACGAGTTGACCACCGAAGAACCAGCCGACGTTATCCTTCAGCTTGCTACCTTCCTCCTCGAGCTGGCTACCAAAGGATCAGCCAACGTCATCCTTCAGCCTGCTGCCTTCCTCCTAGTGCTTCTGCTGGCCGGCGTCGTCATAGAGCCTGCAGCCCTCCCAAAGCCCAAGCCCTTTGCGCACATTCGACATTGTCATCAAGACGATTTTCGCTATCGGGGCCTTGCTTTTGGGGAGAGTATTGTGAGGGACGAATGTGTGGTCCCAGGGCATTGTGTGCAGTGAGTCAGCCATCGGACAAAACAAGATCCAACAAAGTATCCCGCTCTCTCTCCCTCCCGTGCGTCAGCGGCGACTGCTCAAAGGAATGCAGCTTCTTCCATACGACATTTCTGTCATTGTTGTCTCAATTCATTTACGATCACCACTACTTGCATTGCCATGCAAGCATTCCGACCATGTACTCGTAATGTTCTGTAAGGATAGTATTGAGTGACATACTGCCTGGGTGTTGTCTAGTTTATTGGTGGTTTCTTACTGAATGAATGTACAGAATCTTCGAAGTTGTTACTGGCTGGTGCGAGTCGCAAAGTAGTTTCTACACACACACAGGGCAAAACAGAGGTAATGTTTCGAACATCTATGTTTGTGGACGTTCTTTTTCTTCCATGAATGCATACAAGGTTTTCAGTTAGGCTTAGGCTATTTGTATCGAATATTTTGATTATTGTGTATTTACGATCGAATTTAACAATTGAAATACTATATATACAGTGTATATATATATATATATATATATATATAATATATATATATATATATATATATATATATATATATATATATATATATATATATATATATATATATATATATATATATATATATATATATATATATATATATATATATATATATATATATATATATATATATATATATATATATATATATATATATATAGTTGAAAGCAATTGCTTTAATGACATCTTTCCCTCTCGCTGGCTCGCTCTCATACCTCCATTTTGACTGACTGGCAGTGAGGAAAGACCTGTATCTTAAAAAACAAAAGATTAGGCCTAAATAAGGGCTCAGAGAAAAAGTTAACATGATTTTGAATGAAACTATAAATTAACAAAGCTTCAATATAACTAAAACTTATGTCAGAAATTAATGCTTAATTTGTTCAATAAAAAACCAATTTACAGTCTGCTATTATATTGTGGGTGGGGGCGGATGGTAGAGGCGCTACGGCTTCAGAAATCTCAAATAGAAAATGGGTATCGCTCATTTGTCAGCTTACGTTTATTAATCGACTAAGAAAAAAAGTTTTTCTTAATATTTTATGACATAAAAATAATTTTTAAGGTTTTTAGGAAAAACTGTACATGTCTGTATCCAGAAGACATCTTTGCATAGTTTATTTTTCCTTTGAACTATACACTGATTTGTACCATGCAGCTGGTGATGGTTAAGCCGTCGTTTAATAACTCTCCAAGTTGTTAGCCATGTTATTTTTGGTGAAAAAAAAAAAAAACAAAATAAATCGAAACTAATCATTAGTTATATTTCTTATAAGTATGTAAGGGCCCAATGTGTGGTCCCAGGACATCGCGTGTGGTGAGTCAGCCATCGGACAAAAGAAGATCCAACCAAGCACATGCTCTCTCTCCCTCTCGTGCGTCAGTGGCGATCGCTCGAAGGAACGCAACTTCTTCCGTACAACATTTCTGTCATTGTTTTCTCAATTCATTTATGATCACCACGCATTGCCATGCAAGCATTCAGACCATGTATCCTACTCATAATGTTCCACCGAATCTTCTGTATCAAACTGCATGTATGTTTCTGTTTGTGAAGACGCCAAACGTCTCTCCATTTCACACATTATGCTACTGCATTGTATTCATTAATCTGTCTTGAATCTCATGCAAATATTCATATGTGGAATTTCCTAGCCTTTTCATTGATGTATGTTTCATCATTGTACGTTTAGGCTATTATGTTTCTCACAATAGCCATCTGTCTGTATGTCAACAAGCACAGATGTCCAAAACATAATCTGTCTTGTCTGTGTGTAGAAACTACATTGCGGCTCGCACCAGCCTCTGGCTGCCTCCCTCAGACAGCCTGACGCCTTCCCCGAACTCCTACTGGACGAGTTGACCACCGAAGGACCAGCCGACGTCATCCTTCAGCTTGCTACCTTCCTCCTCGAGCTGGCTACCAAAGGATCAGCCAACGTCATCCTTCAACCTGCTGCCTTCCTCCTAGAGCTTCTGCTGGTCGGCGTCGTCATAGAGCCTGCTGCCCTCCCAAAGCCCAAGCCCTTCGCGCCCATTCGACATTGTCAGCAAGACGATTTTCGCTATCGGGGCCTTGCTTTTGGGGGGAGTATTAAGAGGGACCAGTGTGTGGTCCCAGGGCATTGTGTGCAGTGAGTCAACCAACGGACAAAACAAGATCCAACAAAGTATCCCGCTCTCTATCCCTCCGGTGCGTCAGCGGCGACAGCTCAAAGGAATGCAGCTTCTTCCATACGACATTTCTGTCATTGTTGTCTCAATTCATTTACGATCACCACTACTTGCATTGCCATGCAAGCATGCCGACCATGTACTCGTAATGTTCTGTAAGGATAGTATTGAGTGGGTGTTGTCTAGTTTATTGATAGTTCCTTACTGAATGAATGTACAGAATCTTCGAAGTTGTTATTGGCTGGTGCGAGTCGCAAAGTAGTTTCTACACACACACAGGGCAAAACAGAGGTAATGTTTCGAACATCTATGTTTGTGGACGTTCTTTTTCTTCCATGAATGCGTACAAGGTTTTCAGTTAGGCTTAGGCTATTTGTATCGAATATTTTGATTATTGAGTATTTACGATCGAATTTAACAATTGAAATACTATATATACAGTGTATATATATATACATACATATACATTCTTCTTCTTCTTCTTCTTTTACCGTGCTTTTTCCCATTTTTGTATGGTTCCTTAAACTGAATGATGCCTTCTTTGAAGGACTTTTGATTTGGCTTTAGGGTAGACCTGTAGTCTCGATCGGCTGCCCTGCCTGACATCTTAGACCCCGGTAGCATATGTTTCATGTATCATACCTGACCCAACGCCCTTTCTTCCCAGCAGCGAAGTTTTTGAATTCTTATTAGCGGGTAGGGCGAGAGTTCGAGACGCATTTATTGAGAGAATACATACATTGTATATATATATATATATATATATATATATATATATATATATATATATATATATATATATATATATATATATAGTTAAAAGCAATTGCTTTAATGACAAATTTCCCTCTCGCTGGCTCGCTCTCATACCTCCATTTTGACTGACTGGCAGTCAGGAAAGACCTGTATCTTAAAAAAACAAAAGATTAAATAAAGGCTCAGAGAAAAAGTTAACATGATTTTGAGTGAAACTATAAATTAACAAAGCTTCACCAACACTTCAACAGTCAATATAACTAAAACTTATGTCAGAAATTAATGCTTAATTTGTTCAATAAAAAAGTAATTTACAGTCTGCTATTATATTGTGGGTGGGGGCGGATGGTAGAGGCGCTACGGCTTCAGAAATCTCAAATAGAAAATGGGTATCATTCATTTGTCAGCTTACGTTTATTAATCGACAAAGAAAAAAAGTTTTCCTTAATATTTTATGACATAAAAATAATTTTTAAGGTTTTTAGGAAAAACTGTGCATATGTCTGTATCCAGAAGACATCTTTGCATGGTTTATTTTTCCTTTGAACTATACACTGATTTGTACCGTGTAGCTGGTGATGTTTAAGCTGTCGTTTAATAACTCTCCGAGTTGTTAGCCATGTTATTTTTGGTGGAAAAAACCAAAATAAATCGAAACTAATCATTAGTTATATTTCTTATAAGTATGTAAGAGCCCAATGTGTGGTCCCAGGACATCGCGTGTGGTGAGTCAGCCATCGGACAAAAGAAGATCCAACAAAGCACATGCTCTCTCTCCCTCTCGTGCGTCAGCGGCGATCACTCGAAGGAACGCAACTTCTTCCGTACAACATTTCTGTCATTGTTGTCTCAATTCATTTACGATCACCACGCATTGCCATGCAAGCATTCAGACCATGTATCCTACTCATAATGTTCCACCGAATCTTCTGTATCAAACTGCATGTATGTTTCTGTTTGTGAAGACGCCAAACGTCTCTCCATTTCACACATTATACTACTGCATTGTATTCATTAATCTGTCTCGAATCTCATGCAAATATTCATATGTGGAATTTCCTAGCCTTTCCATTGATGTATGTTTCATCATTGTATGTTTATTATGTTTCTCACAATAGCCATCTGTCTGTCTGTCGACAAGCACAGATGTCCAAAACATAATCTGTCTTGTCTGTGTGTAGAAACTACATTGCGGCTCGCACCAGCCTCTGGCTGCCTCCCTCAGACACCCTGACGCCTTCCCCGAACTCCTACTGGACGAGTTGACCACCGAAGAACCAGCCGACGTCATCCTTCAGCTTGCTACCTTCCTCCTCGAGCTGGCTACCAAAGGATCAGCCAACGTCATCCTTCAGCCTGCTGCCTTCCTCCTAGAGCTTCTGCTGACCGGCGTCGTCCTAGAGCCTGCTGCCCTCCCAAAGCCCAAGCCCTTCGCGCCCATTCGACATTGTCAGCAAGACGATTTTCACTATCGGGGCCTTGCCTTTGGGGGGAGTATTGTGAGGGACGAATGTGTGGTCCCAGCTAGGCATTGTGTGCAGTGAGTCAGCCATTGGACAAAACAAGATCCAACAAAGTATCCGGCTCTCTCTCCATCCTGTGCATCAGCGGCGACTGCTCAAAGGAATGCAGCTTCTTCCATACGACATTTCTGTCATTGTTGTCTCAATTCATTTATGATCACCACTACTTGCATTGCCATGCAAGCAATCCGACCATGTACTCGTAATGTTCTGTAAGGATAGTATTGAGTGACATACTGCCTGGGTGTTGTCTAGTTTATTGGTGGTTCCTTACTGAATGAATGTACAGAATCTTCGAAGTTGTTATTGGCTGGTGCAAGCCGCAAAGTAGTTTCTACACACAAACAGGGCAAAACAGAGGTAGGCCTAATGTTTCGGACATCTGTGTTTGTGGACTTTTTCTTCCATGAATGTATAGAAGGTTTTCAGTTAGGCTTAGGCTATTTGTATCGAATATTTTGATTATTGTGTATTTACGATCGAATTTAACGATTGAAATACTATATATACAGTGTATATATGTATATATATATATATATATATATATATATATATATATATATATATATATATATATATATATATATATATATATATATATATATATATATATATAGTTAAAAGCAATTGCTTTAATGGCATCTCTCCCTCTCGCTGGCTCGCTCTCATACCTCCATTTTGACTGACTGGCAGTTGGGAAAGACCTGTATCTTAAAAACCAAAAGATTAAATAAAGGCTCAGAGAAAAAGTTAACATGATTTCGAGTGAAACTATAAATTAACAAAGCTTCACGAACACTTCAACAGTCAATATAACTAAAACTTATGTACGAAATTAATCCTTAATTTGCTCAATAAAAAAGCAATTTACAGTCTGCTATTATTTTGTTGGTGGGGGCAGATGGTAGGGTTGCTACGGCTTCAGAAATCTCAAATAGAAAATGGGTATCGCTCATTTGTCAGCTTACATTTATTAATCGACAAAGAAAAAAAGTTTTTCTTAATATTTTATGACATAAAAATAATTTTTAAGGTTTTTAGGAAAAACTGTACATATGTCTGTATCCAGAAGACATCTTTGCATAGTTTATTATTTATTTTTCCTTTGAACTATACACTGATTTGTAGCGTGTAGCTGGTGATGTTTAAGCTGTCGTTTAATAACTCTCCGAGTTGTTAGCCATGTTATTTTTGGTGAAAAAAACCAAAATAAATCGAAACTAATCATTAGTTATATGTCTTATATGATATGTAAGGGCCCAGTGTTTGGTCCCAGGACATCACGTGTGGTGAGTCAGCCATCGGACAAAAGAAAATCCAACAAAGCATCCCGCTCTCTCTCCCTCCTGTGCATCAGTGGCGATTGCTCGAAGGAACGCAACTTCTTCCGTACAACATTTCTGTCATTGTTGTCTCAATTCATTTACGATCACCACTACTTACATTGCCATGCAAGCATTCCGACCATGTATCCTACTCATAATGTTCCACCGAATCTTCTGTATCAAACTGCATGTATGTTTCTGTTTGAGAAGACTCCAAACGTCTCTCCATTTCACACATTATGCTACTGCATTGTATTTATCAATTTGTCTCGAATCTCATTAAAATGTTCATATGTGAAATTTCCTACCCTTTCTATTGATATATGTTTCATCATTGTACGTTTATTATGTTTCTCACATTAGCCATCTGTCTGTATGTCGACAAGCACAGATGTCCAAAACATAATCTCTGTTTGTATTGTGGCTACCAGAGGATCAGCCAACGTCATCCTTCATCCTGCTGCCGTCCTCCTAGAGTTTCTGTTGGCCGGCGTCGTCCTAGAGCGTGCTGCCCGCCCAAAGCCCAAGCCCTTCATGCCCATTCGACATTGTCAGCAAGACGATTTCCGCTCTTGGGGCCTTGCTTGGGGGTGGTGGGGGAGTGTTGTAAGGAACCAATGTGTGGTCCCAGGGCATTGCGTATGGTGAGTCTGTAAAGCCACCTACAGAGCCGTCAGTGGAGTCTCCATCGAACTTGTCATTCGCTAAGTCTCCGCTGAGCAAGTTTTCTATGGTGGCGTCCCATTTTCTTCGCCTATACAATTAGTCACGCCTAACGTGCCAGGTCACGCAATTTCAATCAATTAAACTATGTATGTAGTTTGTTCACCTGCTGTCTATTGTGTATCTTGCATTTCTTCTTTCACAGGCATCAAGATTGTATCCAATTTCACTTCTGTCTATTTTTACATTGTAAAGTGTAATCAATCGCTGTTTTTATTGTTATTTATTATCTACCTCAGGTCACTGAGGCTCCCATTGTATTCCGCGGGTCGACGCCAGTCTGCCGCTATATATAAACTGCCTGGATCGTGAATAAATTAGCAGTTCTCTTTTACCTGCTCGTTTTTTTGCACCTCTTACAAAATAATGTGAGTGTCATTCTCTAATTAGAGGTGGTTCTTTCACCCTTATTACGATAAGCAATAGAGACGTAAATATTTCTACAAAATACATAAGCATGCGAATGAATATATTTCGATTTCACATGAATACAGACACAAATACAGTAACATAGTTCTTGTCTGTTGATCACCTGACAGACGGCAATTCACAACGAAAACTCAAATCAATAATTTTTTTATGAAACAGACGATCCTAATAACTCTACAATAAGAGATAGATTGCATGAAAACAATGAATAAACAAAAAATCAGAAAAATTGTTGTGAGAAGAATTTCTCACAGCGCCCATTCGACATTGTCAGCAAGACGATTTTTGCTATCAGGGCCTTGCTTTTGGGGGGGTATTGTAAGGGACTAATATGTGGTCCCAGGTCATTGTGTGTGGTGAGTCAGCCATCGGACAAAACAAGATCCAACAAAGTATCCTCCTCTCTCTCCCTCCCATGGGTCAGCAGCGACTGCTCAAAGGAATGCAGCTTCTTCCATATGACATTGATGTGATTGTTGTCTCAATTCATTTACGATCACCACTACATGCATTGCCATGCAAGCATTCCGACCATATACTCATAATGTTCTGTAAGGATAGTATTGAGTGACATACTGCCTGGGTGTTGTCCAGTTTATTGGTGGTTCCTTACTGAATGAATGTACAGACTCTTCGAAGTTGTTTTTGGCTGGTGCGAGCCGCAAAGTAGTTTCTACACACACACAGGGCAAAACAGAGGTAATGTTTCAGACATCTGTGTTTGTGGACGTTCTTTTTTTTTTTCCATGAATACATACAAGGTTTTCAGTTAGGCTTAGGCTATTTGTATCGAATATTTTGATTATAGTGTACTTACAATCGAATTTAACGATTGAAAAACATATATATATATATATATATATATATATATATATATATATATATATATATATATATATATATATATATATATATATATAAGTTAAAAGCAATTGCTTTAATGGCATCTCTCCCTCTCGCTGGCTCGCTCTCATACCTCCATTTTGATTGACTGGCAGTCAGGAAAGACCTGTCTTAAAAAACAAAAGATTAAATAAAGGCTCAGAGAAAAAGTTAACATGATTTTGAGTGAAACTATAAATTAACAAAGCTTCACCAACACTTCAACAGTCAATATAACTAAACTTATGTCAGAAATTAACGCTTAATTTGTTCAATAAAAAAGCAATTTACAGTCTGCTATTATTTTGTTGGTGGGGGTGGATGGTAGGGGTGCTACTGCTTCAGAGATCTCAAATAGAAAATGGGTATCGCTCATTTGTCAGCTTACGTTTATTAATCCACAAAGAAAAAAAAGTATTTCTTAATTAATATTTTATGACATAAAAATAATTTTTAAGGTTTTCATGAAAAACTATACATATGTCTGTATCCAGAGGACCTCTTTGCATAGTTTATTATTTATTGTTCATTTGAACTATACTCTGATTTGTAGCGTGTAGCTGGTTATGATCAAGCTGTCGTTTAATAACTCTCCGAGTTGTTAGCCATGTTATTTTTGGTGAAAAAACCAAAGTAAATCGCAACTATTCATTTTCATACTTCTATTAAAATATGTAAGGGCCCAATGTGTGGTCCCAGGACATCGCGTGTGGTAAGTCAGCCATCGGACAAAAGAAGATCCAACAAAGCATCCTGCTCTCTCTCCCTCCTATGCATCAGCAGCGATCACTCTAAGGAACGCAACTTCTTACATACAACATTTCTGTCATTGTTGTCTCAATTCATTTACGATCACCGCTACTTGCATGGCACCATGTATCCTACTCATAATGTTCCACCGAATCTTCTGTATCAAACTGCATGTATGTTTCTGTTTGTGAAGATGCCAAACGTCTCTCCATTTCACACATTATGCTACTACATTGTATTCATTAATCTGTCTCGAATCTCATGCAAATGTTCATATGTGGAATTTCCTAGCCTTTCCATTGATATGTGTTTCATCATTGTGCGTTTATTATGTCTCTCACAATAGACATCTGTCTGTCTGTCGACAAGCACAGATGTCCAAAATATAATCTTTTTTCTTGTGTGTGTAGAAACTACATTGCGGCTCACACCAGTCCCAGGCCGCCTCCCTCAGACAGCCTGACGCCTCCCCCGAACTCCTACTGGACGAGTTGACCACCGAAGGACCAGCCGACGTCGTCCTTCAGCCTGCTACCTTCCTCCTCGAGCTGGCTACCAAAGGATCAGGCTACGTCATCCTTCAGCCTGCTGCCGTCCTCCTAGAGTTTCTGCTGGCCAGCGTCATCCTGACCGGCGTCGTCCTAGACCCTGCTGCCTGCCTGAAGCCCAAGCCCTTCGCGCCCATTCGACATTGTCAGCAAGACGATTTCCGCTCTTGGGGCCTTGATTGAGGGGGTGGAGGAGTATTGTAAGATACCAATGTGTGGTCCCAGGGCATTGCATATGGTGAGTCAGCCATCGAACATAACAAGACCCAACAAAGTATCCTGTTCTCTCTCCCTCCCATGTTTCCACGGCAATCGCTCAAGGGAATGCAACTTCATCCATACAACATTTCTGCCATTGTTGTCTCAATTCATTTACAGTCACCACTGCTTGCATTGCCATGCAAGCATTCCGACCATGCAGGACTCTTAATGTTCCACCGAATCTTCTGTATCAAACTGCATGTATGTTTCTGTTTGTGAAGATGCCAAACATCTTGCCATTTCACACATACTACACTACTGCATTGTATTCATTAATCTGTCTCGAATCTCATTCAAATGTTCATATGTGGAATTTCCTGGCCTTTCCATTGATATATATTTAAGAGGTTTTACAAACGATTTAGGATCAACCGTTCAGAAGCAGGGACACGACTCTGTATAATCTTTGAATTGTCCTGTCCCTGTTTC
Source organism: Macrobrachium rosenbergii (assembly GCF_040412425.1). Lineage (NCBI taxonomy): Eukaryota > Metazoa > Arthropoda > Malacostraca > Decapoda > Palaemonidae > Macrobrachium > Macrobrachium rosenbergii. Next base: position 37,097,396 of record NC_089787.1, on the reverse strand, counting down.
TGAATGGTTGATCCTAATTCTTTGTAAAACCTCTTAAATATTTAACCATGTTTTGGCAGTTCCACTAATTCTTCAATTTTGTTGGATTCCAGGTACATATGTTTCCTTTATAATCCCCATCTGTCATTTATATGAGCTGTCTTTGTCAACTTACTTTTATATTTCTTCAGTCTGCTATGTTAAATGTATGTTTTTTGTCCAAAAGAACGCTCTCGATCTTGTGTTTACGTTTGTTAAAATGTACGTTTAGCGTCTGAAAGAACGCTCCCTATTTGTTTACATTGTATCAGTATGTGGAAATTTAAGTAGATTTTCTGAGTATTGCTAAACTTTACTTATATGACAATTGTGGAGTGTGTTTAATCAGATATATATGTGTTTGTGTTGTAAAACAATTATTTTCCCCTTTCATTAGGGTGATGCCTTAGGAAGTTACCCGTTCCCTGTGCATTGACACCCACACCCTGTGTTGTGTCGTATTTATGCCCTTTCTTTTCAGAGTTTCTTGCTATTTTTATATTGAAGTTGTAAATTGATGTACCAATTGTGTTTTGTATCTTGTTTGTACCGTTATTGTGAATTGTTGAGTGAACTGGGAATTATAAAAAAGAACTGTGGAACCTGTTACGTTCTCCCCAAGCTGTTTGAATTTTGAATTTTTTGTGAGTAAATAAAGAATCAAGGAAGCACGTGTTTCCCTCTCTCCCGTGAGAAAGTTGAGTATTTGAGGAGATTATGTCTCACGATGAGGGGCCAGAGGCCCCAAATAACCTACATGGTGCCCAGAACCCGGGATCAGAAGAAAGTGACGAAGATTTTCCCAGATTTCCTGACATTTTGATGAAACTGAGAAGTCTTAGGCTGAAGAAAGTCGGAGTTGAAACATGGCTGGTTGTGCTGCGAGAAAATTAAGTGGAGTTCTACAAGGCCAACCAAGCTGGCATGAGTTAACTAGCTTAATGGACGAATTCGACCACCGTAAGTCTAAGTGGGTTGAACTAGATGATGCGGTGCAAGACTTGATCGAAAATCCGGAAGAAGTCAAAAGGTTAGTCTATGAAGCCGACGATTTCTTCAGTGAGGTAGACCAAACACGCATTGCTGCTGCAGAAGTTTTAGAAAGGTTAGGCAATGGTAGACTTGTGAACTTGAATAGTAGGGCTACTGAAGGCAGTATAATTTCTGCAAGTGAGCCTAGTAGTGAAGCACATAGTGTGAAATTGCCTAGGCTTGAGTTATTAAAATTTGGCGGGAAAATAAGAGTGGATGCCGTTCTGGGATCAGTTTAAAGCTATTGTTGATGACAAGCCTATGCCTCCTGTTAACAAATTTATGTACCTGCGCTCTGTGTTGGAGGGCGAGGCGAGAAGAGTTATACAGGGTCTGGCTCAGACGGCAGCTAATTATAAATCGGCATGTGAACTGTTAAAAGAGAGGTATGCCAAACCAAACAAGATAATTTCCGCCCACATTCAGGACCTAATGCAGCTTGTGTTGTCAAGGAGATCGAAGTACGACAATCAACTCTTGGCGTTGCGGAAGTTGCAAGACGACGTGATAGCCCATGTTCGCAGTTTGGAGGCTCTTGGGGTAGGAGGGGACCAATATGGGCTGGTATTGGCGCCCATGATCTTGTCCCTACTCCCCCACGAGATTAGACTGGAGTGGTCTCGAAGTCAGCAAGATGAAGGAGACCTTAAAAGGCTGCTGGAATTCCTACAACGAGACGTTGAGGGGCGAGAAAGGGCTGAGGCCCTTCAGGGGCTGAACCACCGAAAGACTGAGGATCCCGGCGTGGAAAAAAAGGCAGAAAAGGCTCATCCAGGGTTCAGCCTCAGCCCTTCAAACTTCGTCAGAAGATAGTGCCTCTAAGCAGCAGTGTGCATTCTGTGGAAAGCTGCATCCTAGTGATAAGTGTTTTGGTATAGTGAAGCTCACTCTTCATGAAAAGGAAAAAGCCATTCGTGGAAAGCAGCTGTGTCTTAAGTGTTTATCTCCTGGCCATTATGCAAGGGGTTGCTGGGCCAGGTGTTCAAAGTGCAAGGGTGGCCATCACCATGCACTTATTTGTCATAAGTCCGAAGCGATAACCCTGTAACAGCTAGTGAGAAAACCCTGAAGGAGAAAAGGTGCGGGGAGAGTGAATCTGTTACACATGTGGGAGTGGCTCCTTGTGAGTCAAGGGCTAGGGCTATTAAGCAGTGTTGTGTATTACAAACAGCAAAGATAAAGGTTGTAGGCTATCAGGGTATAATCTCTGCAACTGTAATGTTTGATACAGGATTGGATCGATCCTACATTTCCAAGGACTTGGTCAAAGGGTCAGGCCCAAGTGGCTGACCTCTGAGTATTTATCATTTTCTGCCTTTGGGGAGGTAAGGCCTCCAAGGCAGATTTGTGTAGCATTTATGAAGTGATGAGTTTAGGGGCTAATAACCACAAATATAGCTTTAAGGTAGCTGAGATTAATGTAATTTGTCCCCTTTATGTAGGACCAAGGTAGATCCTAAGTGCTTAGAGCCTTTTGCGCATCTTAACCTAGCTGATGAGTATGGATCCAACCGAAAGATACAGGTGGATATGTTGATTGGATTAGATTTGTATTGGAAGCTGATGCTCCCTAACAAAATTGTGTGTCATGAAGGGCTTGTAGCCCTGGAGACTTTTTTTGGTTGGGTTTTGTCTGGATCCTCAATTAGATCCAAAGATAACTGTGATGTAGGTGTGCAACTGTTAACATTTTCTAATTTTCAGGAAGATAGCTTGAGTAACTTTTGGGAATTAGAATCTGTAGGTATTCAAGCCCAGGAACCACGTTCTGACGCTATTAAGCCTGACCCTATCCTGGTGCAATTTGAGAAATTGGTAAGTTACAAGGAAGGCCGTTATGAGGTGGCCCTTCCCTGGAAATCAGAGTCTGTAAAGTTAAAGTTACTTGATAACAAACACCATGCCTTGAGAAGATTGGATAATCTGAGTCGTAAGTTAGATAGGGACCCTGGTCTGTAGGAACAATATTATACAGTGTTTGAAGAGTATGAAAAGGAAGGTATTATAGAAGAGATCCCACCCCATCAGTTGGAGGGTGGGTACCCAGTGTTCTATTTGCCTCATAGACCTGTGGTGCGGGAGGCGAGTATATCCACCAAAATCAGGCCTGTGTTTGATGGGTCAGCTCGTGGCAGTAATGGTGTGTCCCTAAATGACTGTTTAGAAAGTGGTCCTTCCTTAAACCCAGATTTAGTAGAAGTTCTACTGAGGTTTAGAAGATGGAAGGTGGCCTTAACTGCTGATATTACAAAGGCTTTCCTTCAAATTAAGGTGAGGAGTGAGGACCGTGATGTTCACAGGTTTTTGTTGAAGAAAAAGGATATTGTAAAACATTTCCGTTTTGTAAGAGTACCCTTTGGAAATAAGAGTAGTCCCTTTTTGTTGAATGCCACTTTGAAATTTCATTTAAAGAAATACCCTCCCTCAGAGGTGGTTTCTGAATTGCTTGAGAATCTGTATGTTGATGACTGGCTTTCTGGGGCTGATAGCCCTGCTGAGGCCTGTGCAAGATTTGATGAAGCCTGTGGTATGTTGAAGAAGGCTGTTATGTCCCTATCAAAGTGTACTTCTAATTATAAAACCTTGCCCATGACAGAGGATTCTATTGTAAAAGGTGTAAAGGTGTTAGGCTTACAATGGGATTCCTCCTCGGACTGTTTCACATTTAAGGTAGAGAATGTAGATCCCTTTGGGGATATTGTTTGTACTAAAAGAAATGTGTTAAGCCTAATTGCTCGATGTTTTGACCCCTTGGGGTTCATATGTCCCTTTGTTATGCATGCAAAAATACTATTCCAAGAAATCTGGAGATTAGGTCTAGATTGGGATGAACCATTACCTGAGGCTATGCAAGGCAGAGTTAAGTTGTGGGTAGTAGGACTTTCTGTACTTGAATCATTGAGAATTAATCGTTACTTATTTTCAGAATTACCCTGGAGAGATCTCCCTGCTATTGAACTTCATGCCTTTGGTGATGCGTCGGAAAGGGGGTACGGTGCTTGTGTGTATGTGAGAGTGCCCGAAGAGGGTAATTTCAAGGTAACATTGATTGCTGCTAGAGGTAAGGTAGCCCCTATAAAGAAAGTTTCCCTCCCTAGGCTAGAATTACTTGGTGCCTTATTGTGTGCTAGACTGGTCGTATTTGTGAAGTCTGCGTTGCGGCTGGTCCAGGAGGTTTCAGTTCGATGTTGGACTGATTCCACTGTTGCCCTAGCGTGGATTAAAGGAGAACCGAATAGATGGAAAACCTTTGCAGCCAACAGAGTTGTGGAAATTCAAGGATTGACTCCACCATCTTGTTGGCAACATTGCCCTGGAAAGGATAACCCCGCAGACCTGATATCAAGAGGTGTTTATGCGGAGCAACTCACACAGTCTGATGTTTGGTTAGTGGGTCCTTCTTGGCTCCGCACCTCATCTCTCCTACTTAAGGAAGATGCGAGAGAGGGATTCACACGAGAAGAGCAATGTGAAACAGACACTGTTTGTGTTGCTGTTGAGTCTGATCAGCCCTTGTTTGAGTTTTCCCGATGGAGCTCCTTTCCGAAGGCACTCAATATAGTAGGTTGGGTGTTAAGATTTGTTGGTAATTGTAAAGCTTCATCCCTTAAAGCTGGTGGTCCCTTGACTTATGGAGAATTGATGAAAGCCAAGGTCAAACTGCTCTACTGTGCTCAAAGAGAGGCCTTTGCAAAAAGAAATAAATGCTCTGGCTTTGTCTCAACCCCTCCCTAAGGGGTCCCCTTTGGTCAAACTTGATCCTTATCTAGATGAGGAAGGGTTGCTGAGAATAAAGGGGTGCTTAGAGAATGCCGAATTGAGTTTTGAGAGTAAGCACCCTATCATTGTCCCTGGTACTTACATTGCTTTGTTGTTGGTTCGTTTCCAGCATGGATTGCTTAAACATGCTGGTGTTGCTGTGCTTATTTCCACTCTGCGAAACAATTATTGGATCATTCGTCTTCGTCAGATTGCTAAGAGGGTTTGCAGAGAATGTGTCGCTTGTTGTAGATGTGAAGCCAAGGCCTGTTCCCAGCCGGTGGCTCCCCTTCCTGAGTTAAGAGTTAAATCTGCCCCTCCTTTCACTGTTACAGGTCTAGACTTTGCTGGTCCCTTATTTGGTGTTGATTTCCCCTCCAAGAAGTTGTATATTCTTATTTTTACTTGTGCTGTTGTCAGAGCTGTCCACCTAGAGCTTACTGAGTCTCTCTCGGTTTCTGATTGCAATTTGGCAATTCGTCGGTTTACGGCTAGACGTGGTGTACCTTCTGTGTTCTACTCTGACAATGCTAAAACCTTTTTGGGTGCCTCCAACCTGTTGAAGCAACATTATGGCCCCATGGCCCCCCAATGGAAGTTTATTGTACCTAATGCGCCTTGGTGGGGAGGCTGGTGGGAACGCCTCATTAGATCAGTGAAGGTTGCGTTGAGAAAGACGTTGGGCACTAAGACATTGTCTAGGAGTGAATTAGAAACCACTCTTCATGAGGTGGAGGCATGTATCAATACTAGACCCTTGACATTTGTAGGTGAAGAACCTGATGTTGCTAATCCCCTTACTCCATCTCATTTTCTTATTGGTCGTTCAGCAGGTTTTCAGATGGAACTGGCAGATGACTCTGCCTCAGGTGTGAGAGAGGCTGTGCGTCTGAGTCAGTTGGAGAAATTCTGGAACATCTGGCAATCCGAGTACCTTAGAAACCTGCCTTGCATGGTAAAGGGGTTCAAAGCTAATTGTAATTTAACAAGGGGTTCTGTTGTAATAGTAAAGGAAGAAAGAGTGCCTAGGCTGCTGTGGCCACTTGGAGTTATTACTGAGTTGTACCCTGGAAAGGATGGAATGGTGAGAAGTGCCAAGGTTAAAACTAAACGTGGATTTGTAACTAGACCTGTTCAAAACCTATACAATTTAGAGATTTCTAATATCAGTGAGGAAAGTGTTTGTAATTCCCCTGATGAAATAATAAAGGAAAATCCAGTTGTAGGGGATCCCATGGACCCAGTTGAATCAATCACTGAGTCTGCTGTAGGTAAAACCCGAAGGGGGAGATCTGTTAAAGTACCTGTTAAACTTGACTTGTAATTTTCAGGTTATGAGATTGTAGTGGAGGTTCTTATGATGATAGGAGTGTTGACACACTCCTATGGTGGGAAGGATGTTAAATGTATGTTTTTTGTCCAAAAGAACGCTCTCGATCTTGTGTTTACGTTTGTTAAAATGTACGTTTAGCGTCTAAAAGAACGCTCCCTATTTGTTTACAATGTATCAGTATGTGGAAATTTAAGTAGATTTTCTGAGTATTGCTAAACTTTACTTATATGACAATTGTGGAGTGTGTTTAATCAGGTATATATGTGTTTGTGTTGTAAAACAATTATTTTCCCCTTTTATTAGGGTGACGCCTTAGGAAGTTACCCGTTCCCTGTGCATTGACTCCCACACCCTGTATTGTGTCGTATTTATGCCCTTTCTTTTCAGAGTTTCTTGCTATTTTTATATTGAAGTTGTAAATTGATGTACCAATTGTGTTTTGTATCTTGTTTGTACCGTTATTGTGAATTGTTGAGTGAACTGGGAATTATAAGAAAGAACTGTGGAACCTGTTAAGTTCTCCCCAAGCTGTTTGAATTTTGAATTTTTTTGTGAGAGTAAATAAAGAATCAAGGAAGCACGTGTTTCCCTCTCCCGTGAGAAAGTTGAGTATTTGAGGAGATTATGTCTCACGATGAGGGGCCAGAGGCCCCAAATAACCTACATGCTAAGTAAAGGACGTAAGGTTCAAAAGGCCTCGAAGCACTCCAGTGTTTCCGTTTCCTTCGTGGATTTTATCTTTATATATATATATATATATATGTGTGTGTGTGTGTATCTATCTATCTATATATATATATATATATATATATATTATATATATATATACACACACACACAAAAGCAATTGCTTTAATGGCATCTCTCCCTCTCATATCTTCATTTTGACTGACTGGCAATCGGGAAGGACCTGTATCTTAAAAAACAAAAGATTAAATAAAAGCTCAGAGAAAAAGTTAACATGATTTTGAGTGAAACTATAAATTAACAAAGCTTCAACACTTCTACGGTCAGTATAACTAAACTTATGTAAGAAATTAATGCTTAATTTGTTCAATAAAAAAGCAATTTACAGTCTGCTATTATTTTGTTGGGGGGGGGGGGTTGATGGTAGGGGCGCTACAGCTTCAGAAATCTCAAATAGATAATGGGTATCACTCATTTGTCAGCTTACGTTTATTAATCCACAAAGAACAAAAAATTTTCTTAATATTTTATGACAAAAATAATTTTTAGGGTTTTCTGGAAAAACTATAGATATGTCTGTATCCAGAAGACCTCTTTGCATAGTTTATTATTTATTGTTCATTTGAACTATTTACTGATATATACTGTGTAGCTGGTCAAGTTGGCGTTTAACAACTCTGGGAGCCAGTGTAGTCAGTCATGTTATTTTTGCTGGAAAAAAACCAAGGTATATCGAAACCAATCATTAATTATATTTCTTATATACTATGTAAGGGCCCACTGTGTGGTGGTCCCAGGGCATCGCATGTGGTGAGTCAGCCACCGGACAAAAGATCCAACAAAGCATCCCGCTATCTCTCCCTCTCGTGCGTCAGCGGCGATCGCTAAAAGAAACGCAACTTCTTCCGTACAACATTTCTGCCATTGTTGTCTCAATTCATTTACGATCACCACTACTTGCATTGCCATGCAAGCATTCCGACCATGTATCCTACTCAAAATGTTCCACCGAATCTTCTGTATCAAACTGCATGTATGTTTCTGTTTGAGAAGACGCCAAACGTCTCGCCATTTCACACATTATGCTACTGCATTGTATTCATTAATCTGTCTCGAATCTCATTCAAATGGACCCATATGTGGAATTTCCTGGCCTTTCCATTGATATATGTTCTCATCGTTGTACGTTTATTATGTCTCTCACAATAGCCATCTGTCTGTCTGTCGACAAGCACAGATGTCCAAAACATAATCTGTTTTGTCTGTGTGTAGAAACTACATTGCGGCTCGCACCAGTCCCTGACCGCCTCCCTCAAACAGCCTGACGCCTCCCCCGAACTCCTACTGGACGAGTCGACCACCGAAGGACCAGCCGACGTCATCCTTCAGCCTGCTACCTTCCTCCTCGAGCTGGCTACCAAAGGATCAGCCAACGTCATCCTTCAACCTGCTGCCTTCCTCCTAGAGTTTCTGCTGACCGGCGCCGTCCTAGACCCTGCTGCCCGCCCAAAGCCCAAGCCCTTCGCCCCCATTCGACATTGTCAGCAAGACGATTTCTGTTCTTGGTGCCTTGCCTGGTGGGGTGATGGAGTATTGTAAGGGACGAATGTGTGGTCCCAGGGCATTGCGTATGGTGAGTCAGCCATCATTGCGGCGATCGCTCAAGGGAACGCAACTTCATCCATACAACATTTCTATCGTTGTCTCAATTCATTTACGATCACCATTGCTTGCATAGCCATGCAGACATTCCGACCATGTAGGACTCTTAATGTTCCACCAAATCTTCTCTATCAAACTGCATGTATGTCTCTGTCAGTGAAGATGCCAAACGCCTCGCCATTTCACACACACACACTACACTACCGCATTTTATTCATTAATCTATCTTGAATCTCATACAAATGTTCATATAAGGCATTTCCTGGCCTTTCCATTGATATATTTGTTATCACTGTATGTTTATTATGTCTCATAATCGCTATGTGTTTGTCTGTCGAAAAGCACAATGTCAAAAACATGATCTTTGTTTTGTCTTGTCTGTGTGTAGAAACTACACTGCGGCTCGGACCAGCCAATAACAACCTCGAAGATTCTGTACATTCATCTACGGGCTGTTCTTCTTCCACCTTGGTCCGACCCATGTGCCAACGAATCCTATAGTCTATGTTTAGGACCACGGCTGCGACGTCTCCATTCGCTGACCAATCAGGATGCGCTTTTCCTCACCGTCTAACCGGAACTTCCGAAAGACATGCCATTAGCTCAGTGATCCTTGCCATTTGTGGAACGTAAATCTTCAGATTTATCCGTATTTTATGTAAAATTTTGAAAATGAGCGCAACAGACGTCGGTAAATATACTGATAATAATACTGTAGCCTACTGCAAAACTGTTATGAATTGGAAAGATGATTTGGAATCGATTGTAATGTGATTCCAGCTAGCTTACATTTGTTTTGTTCCCAGTTGTCAAGCTCCAAACCCCGAGGTAGGTTTATGTTTGTTATTCATGCAGGCTATAGAGTAGCCGTTATGCATTGATACTAGTTTTTGCTACACGGGAAGTTTCATATGAATTGACAGGGTATTTGTAGAAAATTCTAACCCTGTAGGTACCTGGTGAACTCAAATCATGAATGTAACATATGCTTAGGACAATTTTATAATATACACACAAGTATTGTAGACCTGAAGACAACTACCGCGCACGGCACGCCTACTAGGGAAAATCATTTTCTTGTTAGTAAAATTTTACTTTAAATCATTATTGTGTTATGGACTTCAAATGATCGATTTCCCATCTCTTAATGTGTGCTTTGAAAGCCTGTAACATTTTTTTTCCATTAGCAAATAACATAACCAAAGATATGAGGTCCTTACCATAGTGAATGATATTGGTTTGAAAATATTCCTGTAACTTATCATAATATGCATGAGAACTATCAGTGGGATTAAGGCCAGTGTCTTCCACTAGTTTTGTGTTTCCCTCCACCTAGGGGCCCCCAAAGGTTCAAAGCACACATCAAGTCCACAATGCAATAGGCTTATGTTTTAAAGTAAAATATACTCAGTATTCTGGTGTTGAAAACAATTTTTTCCTTATAATTTAGTGTGTTTTTTTTTAATGTTTTTGATGTTAGTTTTCGTAGCAAATTAGTAGTTTTAGATATGTTGGAGCACTCTTATATTCCACAATTAGGGGGCCACAGTGAAAAAACCTGGCATTTTGGATGGGCAAAACTCAAAATGAGAGAAGCACAGGAATGTATACTAACCCAGCATATCCAAGGTATTATGTCCTTAAGTGGTCTGGAACTTCACGGATCCCACCTAACCTAACCTAGGGCACGAAATTAAGATCAATAACGGGGTGTGACCTAGCCTTGTCAAACCTAGGACATAAAATCCTTACCTGGGCTGGGGGGATTTATGCTCCCCTGTAACCCCCCACCTGTACAGATGTAACAAGGCCTTTATTAACCTTGTGCCTGGTATTACTTTGAAAATGTTCAGTGAAGTTTATCCTCCCAAAAAAAGGATAAGAATTTGTGGATATATTTTGGTAATGTTAAAAGCATCCCTGTACAGTGGCACCTCAACTTAACAGGCAGTTGGGGTGTCTGTGCGCTTGATAAGTAAAGATTTTCCTATAGGCTATATGATATCTTAGGGTCAACTTGCACAGCTTATAGTATAGCACTTCCATATAAAGTAATTTGTAGCCACTAACTGTTGTTCTGTAATTATCATTCAACATAAAATATCAAGTGACCTAATTCAGTTTTAGTGTTACACTTGCAAAGTTAATAGCATCATAAAATGTGTACAGTGCGATATACTGTAAAGTATAGCATAGCTAAAACATAGCTAGTTGCAGTAGTTCCATCTACTTATGCATCAGTATTTGTAAAACATACAAAACTCTGCAAATATTAAGGAAACCATAAACATTTATTTATTGGGTTATGGAACACCATGCATGCATTGTGCTCTCTCTCTCTCTCTCTCTCTCTCTCTCTCTCTCTCTCTCTCTCTCTCTCTCTCTCTCTCTCTCTCTCTCTCTCTCTCTCTCTCTCTCTCTCTCTCTCTCTTTAATATTTTAAATAGAATGGTAATTACAAATTACAAGTTATGATCAGCCATTAATTACTTAATATGGAATTGCTGTACACCATAAGCTATGAGCATTGCCTCTGAGGAATTATGTAGGCATTACTGTATGTAAATCTTTGTTATTTAAAGATTTCATTATTTAGAAGGGGGCAAATCAACTCCATTCAACAGTCCGTTAAGATTTTATGCCACCATAATGTAGAGAAATAGTTACATGTTTGCACCAAAGGGGCTATGTTTAAGAACTGAGTCTAGTGAGTTTTTTTTTTTTTTACAAGCAAGGCCAGAATTCCAAAATACCTTACCCACAGTGCATTGGGACAAAAAAAAAAAAAAAAGAAGGCTGAGTTGGAGCCCCACTTGCATAATTGTCAAAACAAGCAAGGAAGTCAGAAAATCCGAGTGAGTAACAATACTCTTCAGTAAATGTCTCAGCAACAGTAAATTTGCTATAGATTTTTGTATGCTTTTCATATGCAGCATATTTGGAAGGCTTAGGAACAAAGTAAATACTCAATATCATGAGCTAGTTCTGAAGGAAACAACTCCAAGTGAACACAAATCACAATTTTACCTTTACAATCTAATGCTCTTTTCTGACTCCACCGAAAATTATAATTTTACTAATACTGTACTCGATTTAATTTTTATAATTAAAAATTTACATGTTTCTAAGCTACATTTTATACTTTTTTTTTTTACTCTCCTTTTGTTTTTAACCATTTTTGTTACTGAGGTAATGCTGTCTCTGGCCTTAATGACCAGCACTTACCAGGCTAGTCTTGTATCTTCGCAGTTTTCGTTATGGGACTTCAGTGTCTCATAAGGTATGTCTTGATCCATTTATTTTCTTTCATTCCTTACAGGAGGATGAATGTTTATAGTTGTCATCTTCAGCTCTACAGAGACCACAAACTAGCACAAACACTTAACAAAGAACTGGATCATTCCTTACTGGAGGATGAATTTTTATAGTTATCTTCAGCTCTATAGAGACCACAAACTAGCACAAACACTTGACATGTAGAAATGGACCTTGTATTTCTGGTTGTAGATATGGAAGCATTTTTACTCAAATGAACCAATAGCAAGAGGCTTATTGTGGACTTGTGGACTCTTTGGACAAAAAAGAGGTGAGGCAGTTGGCGTGTAGTTGGTACAGGTATCATGACAATTTGGCATTGGGATCATGCACGAAATATTTTGCTAGCTATCATGATCTATCATGATCTAAAAGCACATGAGCATAGGAGTATCCCTCAGTATCCTCTCTTCATGGGAGTATCCCTCATGCTGGGTATTGGTCGCTGAAACCTGGTGACATCAAAATTCCTCTACTCTGCTCGTATATTCCAATCCTTAGCTTCTCTTGTGACTCCTGGCATGCCTACTTTCTTGATTACATTTTCTTTGCTTCCTATGGTTTTATTCCTTTTTGATACATCCACTCTTCCATCAATTGAACATTTCTACACCCTCCTCTTCTGGTTCTACTTTATAGCTTAATGGACATCAGGTTTTCATGTCAAATGCTTCTGATTTACCTGCCACTTCATTTGTTTTACATCTGTGTTATGGTATAGTAATATCCCTAGTTTAATAGATTCTTCCATTAACTTCTGCCTTAAGGCTTATCGAATAGCTTTGCCTTAGTATGTTAAATGCCTTTTCAAGATCCAGGATTTGTTAAACTTTTTTTTTATTTCATACTTCCTTTCATATAGTTATAAAGACATTCTTTGATTTTTGTTGGTATGACAAAACAACAATTTTGTATTTAAAATGTTTTTTTCAGCCACCTAACTGCCTTCTTCAGCACTTAACCTAGCAATTTTCTTCTCACTATCTTAATTGTTTCAACTTTCAGTCCTCTTTTCAGATTTAAGTCCTTTTGAGCAGCCCATTGGGAATTGAGAACTTAGACTTGGTTAATGTGTTAAACTGCTTACAGCCAGCATGACTGATAAGTTATTGTTTTGTGTTTGTGAATATTGCCTTTAAGATATTAGAGGACATTTCCTGAACAAGATTAGTCATGTTCTTAGAAATGCTTAAATGTACTGAGGTAACCCTAACAGTTGTTTAGAGATCTAGTGTTGGAAGATTATTACAGTATTAGGTAGTTTCAGTAGTTTTAAGAGCTACAGGATAAGATAGGGTTTCATTTGTACCACAGACTATACAGATTGTTTTAGCAGTCAGGTAGGCCATTGGCAGTTGTTGTAATTCCTTATTGCTTTTATATTTAATTACAGATAACTACAGTAACTTAAAAGTATGATCTGATGAAAACAGTGTGTCAAAAATCTATTGCAAAATTTTACAAAGCCAGCCAAAGTTATTCATTCTTTGTCTTTTAACTCGGTCGACATTTGCAAATGATATTTGTCGGTGTCAAGGAAGTTTTCCATTGCACTCTGTGGCACTTTTCTTTGATTGCTGTCTGTAAGGTTGAATTTCAAGATAGAATGTTGGTTTTGATATTTTGAAGCTGAATAGTTATACAGTAGTTTGCTGTAGTGTTATTAAAAAAACATAAATGGCCAAAATGTTAGTCAAACCAAACATTTCTATAACTGTCCATTCATCTTAAGCAATTCTGATGTTGGATTTAAAATGGCATGTGAACCAGCCAGACATGACCCAAAAGGTTGTACAGTATTAGTGGTGAAAAAAAAAAATGCAGGAAACCAACTGCAGATTTTTACAAAGCCAGCCAAGATGATTCATTCTTTATCTGTTCATTCATTCGATGTTTGCAGATATTTTTTATATATATATAAGTAACTTACCAAGTAATTACATAGCTATTAGTTTCAAACTATCGCAGCAGTTTAAATACAAGATTCACGCTAGCACTACAGTTGTTTAGTGTAGGTGACTAGTCCCGCCCACCAACAGGAATACCAGGAATGACTTAGCAGACAGCCTTATTGTGTTTCTACCGATCTACAGAGCTACTAGCTGGCGCCAGTTCTCCCTGCATCCAGTCTTTCTCCCCTACTACTAGCCCTTATATTTTATCTACCTGCCTCCGTTTCCTTCCCGCGACTTTGTCGGTCTTGTAATAGTGAAGTGTTGTGCACTGGAGGAGGCAGCTGCTTGTCCCTCTGACACTCCTAGACAGAGGTCCCTGTCAGACTCCCTTAAACCAGGGAGGAGGCATACTGAAAGTCCAAGGGAGGTCGTTGGGGTTTGTCCACGGGCCATGGGGAGTCGTCCCCATAGTTGAACCTGTAGTACATTCCCAGATATCGGCAGACAGACGCTGAAAAGGCATCTTGATGGATGTGTAGTGGAGGAGGTGGCTATTCAGCCTGTTGGATCTCTTATACCTAAAGCCCCTGCCATACTCCCCTAAACCTGGGATAGGATATACTGGTGGTCCAAGGGAGTCCAAGATGGTTTGCCCTCGGGTAGTTGCCCCCTCAGTCAAGCCTGTTGCCGATCCCAGGTCTCGGCAGACAGCCACTGGAAAGACGTCCATAGGAATGTGCTTTCCAGTGCGGACTAGAGGCGCCGTTAGCATTTTTTCTAGAGATTCCCTGCCACTGAAAAGGTCCGTTTCAGCTGATGAAGTGCCCAAGCATCCAGCAGTGTAGACTAGAGGGGCTGATGGGGTTTTGTATAGTGATTCTTGGCCGCTGAAAAGGCTTGTCTCAGCTGCTGAAGTGTCCAAGTGCCCAATAGTGTGGACTAGAGGCGCCAATGACGCTTTTTCAAGTGATTCTCAGCCACTGAAAAGGCTCATTTCAGCTGCTGAAGTATCCGAGCGCCCAGTAGTGTGGACCAGAGTGCTGATGACGATTTTTTCTAGTGATTCTGATCTCTCAGTAGTGTCTAAGTGCCTAGTGTCCGAGCACCCAGTGTCCCAGCACTCGAAGTGTCCTAGCATCCACCTGTGTCCGCACGACCACCTGTCCATTTGGCGCCAGCTGTGAGGCATCCAGCACCACAATCCAGGCACCAGGAGCCACTTCTTCAGTGTCAAACCATACAACCTGCTCACAAGTGTTTTGTCTCTCTCTCCAGTCTGTCCCATCTTCACCTAAAAGCTACAAAGCGAGCCGACAGTACTTCCCTTTAAGAGACAATTGTTTCAGTCCTGTCTTTTGCAAACAAGGATTTTTGTGCCCCGATTTTGAGCTTGTTGAGGAAAGCCCCCACCTTGGTGTTTTCCTCATCCTCGAGAAGTCTCTCAGGGATTTGGGAGTTTGACTTTCATTGAAAAGGGAACAAGACAAGTGTCTCTTGTCTTTACAGATTTAGTCCTTGTCCTAGCTTTTATCAAGATTTTGAAGTAAAGGTTTTTCTTGATTGACACAGGAGTACTGGCCAAGTAGTTAGAGGACTCCCAAGTGTTCACTGAGAAGCTTTGTCTCGATTTTCCTCTTAGTCCTGTCCTGTATGGCCAAGGATAATCGAGATGGTTTTTAGAGATTTCCCCTTTTCTTTGGAAGCTCAGATAGAGAGCTCTACTGTAGTACTGCTTTACTTCTGTGAGAACCACACAGTCACAATCAGCCTACACTTCCTCTTCCTCAATACAGTCTCTGTCGCAAGAGTCAACTTTTTGGGTGTCAGTCTCAAATCTTGGAATTTTTCAGCTTTTCTGTCTGCAAGAGAATCAAGCTACAGTACTTTCAGACTGTCTTCTAATTTCTAGCCCCTTCTTTCTTACTCGGAACATTAGTTGATTAGTCTGCTGGGGACTCTGTCATCCACCAAGATGTTTACATGTTAGACAGACTTCATAAGAGGGTTTTGCTTTCTTCCTTTAGTTTTCATCCTGTTCCAAAATTTATGACACAGTCAGTAAACACCATAATGTATTTTGGTTCTTCACGGCTGCTGAAGATACACGACACATGACACTTGCCACTCTCCATTTCTGTCAAGCAGTAAGGAGTCTATCCTCATCTCACAGCTTTCTGCAGTTTTGCTTTGGTTTTCATCTGTCTCTTCTTTGGTCCATCTTTCAAGGAAGACCTTGCTTGGGCTCCAATCAAGAAGAGAAAGTGCCTTGATCCCTCTTGGTCCAGCACTTTCTAGCAGCACCAGTTCTGGGAACTGGCCTGGAATCAACTTCTGAGCTCCTGGCGCCAATTTCTGACATCTGTGCCAGAATGCTCAGCACTAGTAGCCAGAACTAGGGTCCCACCACTGAAAGCCTAGCTTCCACTCAGGGACTATTTTTCTGTTTATAGTATTGCATGGGGCTGCAGAAAATTCTTTACACCTGGTTTTGGACATAGCTCTGTTACCCTGTGACCAAGTTTTTTTATGTCTCTTTTGTATTTTCAAGCAAGTCCAATAAGAGTCAATCCCTCACTGATGTCCTCTTGTCCACACAGCTGTCAAGAATCAGCAGAGTCAGCAACTAGTCAGCTCAGTTGTCTGTGAGTATGCACAATGAAATGCAAGTTCACTCCGTTGCTTGCAGCCCGCAGAATCTGCTACGAGTCTGCATGGCCCACAGCTCTCTTTCTCTCTTTGGTTAGAGAACGAAGTTTTGGATGGAGACAAACTAGACAGTCTAGTCGGTCATTCTTCCAGTTCGGGGATCTAGGCTTCGACCTCTAGCCTACAGATAAGTCTTCTCTCGAGTTCTCGCTCTTAAAGTTGTCTTCATTTTCTAACCATGAAAATCAGTTTCCTGAATATGTCCATGTATCCCAGGACAGCTGACATCCTTGTTTCCTTCGAAGGAAAGCTCGAAGGTGTTGAACACATGACCAACTGGGATGGGGAGATACAGACGAATACCGTCATTTTTTCCTATAGGCCTGGATTTAAGTCGGACATGCAGTGGTGGCTCTCCGAACTTAGTCTTTCAGGAGGGAAGTTACTTCTCTGAGATTAGACTTAGTTTTCTGCTCAGCACCTTCATCTAGGTTGGGGACCCTGCTTGAGGAACCTGGAGTTTTCCAGATCTTGTCCCCGGAAGAACAGAACCTGCACATCTTTGTCAGAGAGCTAAAGCTAAAACTTCAGTGCTTTGCAACCCTTTTTTCACTCTAGACTGTGGTAATTCATTTAGACAAGACCACAGTCCTAACCATATTACATTAGCAAGAAGGCTCTCTCGCTCATGCTCTCTCCATCAAACAGCAAGAGAGCTGTTTTTGTGGACAGTCAGTCGCATTTTCTAGTCACGCAGTTTTTTTTCTGTCTAAGTTCTGGGAGATGATCTGAACTGTCAGAAGCCTGTTCTTACCTTTCAGCCGACCCTAAATCCTCTGGTCTGTCGGGTTCTGTGGATTCTATGGGGCAGACTGACTTTGGACCTGTTTGCCACCTTCAAGGAAGTGCTGAACATTTTTCAGGCTCATCACAATGTTATGATGACCCCCTCAACCCCATTCTGACCCCTGACTCCCGAACCTGCCAGGGTGATTGGTGGACTCTCCAGGATTCCTTCCTCAAACCATCAACCTTACTTAGAAGAGATACCACCAAGGGTGGCTCACTCTTATTGGACGGACTTCACACTGCTCAGAAGCTTGTCAGAATGTAAGGTTTTTTCAAGACATACTACAGAGGCTATAACTAGATGCAGATGTCAGTCTTTTAGACCTGTGTCAGACTGTGAATGATTTCTGTAGATGGCATCTCAGACTCCTTGTTCCTTCTTCTGAGACGTCTGTACCCCAAAGTGCAGATTGCCTCTTCTGAGATCTAGAATCTCTCATATTCCATCATTAACAAGTCTTGAACTACAGACTTAGTAATGCTGTTTGCTCGTTTATCCTTGGAAGTTTAGCCATGAATGAGGACCCTTTCAAGACCTGGACCCGTTCTTTCTCCCCAAGAACTTATGGAAGAGAAGACGCTCTTGACAGCCAGGAACAGGGTTCAGGGCACCCAGGAGCGTCCACCAGCTCCTGAGCTCTTTCCTCACCTGGTGCCAGCTACAGCCTGGCAACAGCTCATGCTCCAACCACCTAGGAGCACCCACCAGCTCCGAGTGACTAGCTCACCTGGCATCCAGCTCGTTTGGCGCCAATTACAGCCTGCTCCCCAGGAACGCTTACCAGCTCCTGAGCTGTTACCTCAGCTGACTTCCAGCTCACCTGTTGCCAACTACAGCCTGGCGCCAGCTCTTGCTCCGAGTGCCTAGGAGAGCTCCACCAGCTCCCAAACGTCTAGCTCACCTGGCATCCAGCTCGGCTGGCATCAACTACAGTTTGGCACCAGCTCAGAGGAACCAGTGCCTGGCGCCAACTCCAGATCATCTGGCTTCAACTCTCCGCTCATTCTTGGATGTGTGGAAGAATAGAGAGCTCTCTATCCAGTTGGAATGTTTTAAGTACAGTATTACTAGAGCAGGATCAGTAGAGCCGAGGGCCATCCTTAATCTATAGTGTTGTGGTATGGACTCTTTCGCTCTCTATCTGAGTATGCATTGTCCTTCATCCTAATGGACCATATGTATGAGACCACCCTCAGATTCAGGAAAGCATTTTGACTATGTTTTAGTGAACTTCTACCTCATTAGCTGTCAGGCACAAGATGTCCCTTACTTTCGTTCTGCAATTGACCTGGATGTGTAATCGTTCTTCACTTCTCACGACTTTTAATGAAGCTAAAATAGTGTTAATATTTTGCAGTACTTTGTGATGATTATTAGTGACTGGCATGGTTTTGTGGAAGGAAGCAAAGGATTTTCTCCTATCTCTTCCCCTTGGGGAGGTGTCAACTTTGCAAGAGCCAGGGGGTACAATGTACCTGGGGCACCCACCACTCTCAGTGGTTGGGTTGTGGTTTTATTTCAGTGTAGGTGACAGTGTTGTCTGGTTGTTTTATTGTGGTTCTGCGCCCAGGACAAGGGCACTTTTTGGAATTTTGCCAGCCTTCGGATAACTTCTTCGCTGCAAAACTTCCGCTAATGCTTTGGCAGTGTTTGGCGTACTCCTTCACTGCAAAACTTCCACTAATGCTTTAGCAGTGTTCAGAGTACTCCTTTGCTGCAAAGCTCCCACTTAAGTAGAGGCGCTCCACAGCCATACCAATACAGGTTAAGATAAGTACCAAGCAGAGGCAGTATTCTCCTGCAGTAGCTCTCTTGACTGATCAGGAACAACAGGCATTGTTTTTCAATGCTAGCAACTTTTCTGTTTCAAATTCATTACATATCTTAATGTTTTGGAGTAGAATATGTCCATGTATCCCACCTCCTGTCAATGTGAGATTCAGCTATGTAATTATTTGTTAAGTTACTTATATAAAAATGACATTTTTATAAGAAAATAAATTTTTATATATACTTACCAAGTGATTACAAAATCAGAGCCCTCCCTCCTCCCCTCGCATGGACATAAAGGCACAAACACAATGAGGCTGTCTGCTAAGTCGTTCCTGGTATGCCCATTAGTGGGTGGGACTAGTCACCTATACATTAAACTAAACAACAGATGCTAGCGCAAATTTTGAATTTAAACTGCCGTGATAGTTTGAAACTAATAGCTATGTAATTACTTGGTAAGTATATATAAAACTTTATTTTATCATATAAATGTCATTTTCAGCATCAAGGAAGTTTTCAAATGCACTTTGCAGTACTTTTCTTTGATTGCTGTCTTTAATGTTGAATTTCAAGGTAGCATGCTGGTTTTGGTATCATTTTGAAGCTGAATAGTTGTAGTTCATTGTAGTATGTATGGTATTAAAAAAAAAAAAACATAAATGGCCCAAATATTAGTCAGAACCAAACATTTCTATTACCTGTCCATGCATCATAAGTGATTCTAATGTTGGATGTAAAATAACATGTGAACCAGTCAGACATGATTCAGAAGGTTGAATTAATGGTGAAAAAAAAAAATGTTGGAAATACTGTAGGCCAAATAGCCAGAAAGAAAGGAGAGCAAAAAGTTACAGAACTGCAACTTCTCCAAAAGGGATGCTGGTCTGGATCATAAAGTTATCTCTTCATGATAGAAAGTGCATATTTAATAGTAGATTTTATGATGAAAGGTTTATTTGCAAGAGTCTAAGTGCTTAGTCTAAAGGAACTCCAATATGACAGTTTTGAATTACTGTACAGTAGTAATCTTTTGTTATGTTCAAAACAGTGGGTTTGGATTGCCTTGACAATAATTAGGTTTGAATGAATTTGTGAGGTAAAGATTGTTTTGTAGATGTTAAAGGTGACAGATCTGCTACTTACGCTAAACTATGCTCTCTGCATTCCAGTTAATGTTGGCATTATATGAAATAGCATGTTTATAGAACAGATACAATCTGATGCTTTGAAGAATAACATTCAGCCAGTTCAGGGATAGATTAGATAAATTTATATTTGTTTTTTTTTTAAGTACTGGTAAGTCTTTTAGGCACCTCTAATATTAACTCCATGAAAGTGCTTCTTAAAATTTGTAGCTATAGAAGTCATTACAATTTTGGTTATGTTTTGCCTTCCTTGGGCAGACAGGCAAGGTACCTGAATAGGTGGTGAAAACTAAGAGGAGAATGCTTAATAATGGAATATTATTCAGACTCGCTGTCTTCATCATGCTAAACCATCTCAAGGAATCCTTAATATAATATTTTGCTTTCTGTAGTGGGAATTCAACCACTGAAAGCTAAATGCAGTGACAGGATTTCAATGGTGTTTCTCTGCTGGGAGGGACTCCCTCAAATAGAGCCGAGTTTTATATTTTTGTGTTTGCCTTTCTCTTTAAGTGTATTTTCATGCATTTACATATTAGATTTTCAGTTTTCCTCATCTATTTCTACTTGACATGTATTTTACATATGTTTTTTTCATACTTTCCTGGAAGGTGCTGGTCTGCGTAATGCTGTGGTTACCTGTCAGCAGAAAATAGGTTTGATACTTGCTTTATTGTATGTCATTAAAAATGCCTCTCATGATGAGAGATTCCTGTTGCTATGTTTTGTCAGTAATGCACAGTTCCTACTATCAGAGACAGCCAGGTGTGGGTGTCTTATATTATTGTAAAAGAAAGTTTAGCTGGGAGTGGATACTGCC
Source organism: Macrobrachium rosenbergii (assembly GCF_040412425.1). Lineage (NCBI taxonomy): Eukaryota > Metazoa > Arthropoda > Malacostraca > Decapoda > Palaemonidae > Macrobrachium > Macrobrachium rosenbergii. The sequence goes on along the minus strand of NC_089787.1, from coordinate 37,076,461 downwards.
AAGAACATGTGTGAGTGAGGAAGTGAAGGAATTTAGTACCAATTGTTATTTATCTGTCCTTTGTAATAATATCTCTGTCTTGGTCTGCTGTATTTCCACCTTTTAATAAGCATTTATTTATACTCTTCTTGATTGATTAATTATTCTCTATCCATTTATCAGGTCATTCTTTTTTCCAATTGCAGTTGGATTTTAAGTCTGCATATTTAGTACAGTACTGGTCTCGTAATTTGTGTACTCCTTGAAGATTCTTTCTCTTATATTTTGAATTATTTCTTTAGTATTTGCCTTACTTAAAATTAATAATTTTTTTTCTATTTCCATCATACAGTATGTCATAACCAACTGAATCCCGTACTGTATGCCCTAATCCTAATCTTCTTTGGTTTGCTGGTTTTTATACAGCTTTCACAATGTTCTTTTGACTTCACAGTTCAGTTTCCAGTACCTCTTATGCGTGGACAACGTCCTTCATTTTCATACCATTTCTCTTTTTTCATCTCCATAGTTGGTTTTTGTGTTCACTTTGCCCACCACCAACACTAATTGTAATTGCTGTTGAGCTCATTATTATTCACTGGTACTGTATTTGCTTTAAGGTTCATGGGGCTTCTTAGTACTTTTGTAGCATATGCCATGTAAGTTCACATGTGTTTTATACCTTTCTCTCATGTTGTATTTTGATTCTGTAATCACTGACATTATTTGCAACATATGGTTCATTTGAGATCTTGTAAGCGTTCATTGATATATATTTTCATGCCTTCATTGTCAATTAGTAGTCTACCCAGCTACAAATCTCTGCTTTTATTCAGGTTTTCTTAAGGTTTATATCATGAAAACTGTGACCTCTTTTCACCAGAGCCATATATTAAGAGTTTGGCCAATGAATTGCAAGGCGCCATCATGCACCTATGCTCGCCCATTCTCTGTTTCCCACACCCTGTGCTGCCACCTGATAACTCAAGTTTTCTATAACTCATTGGAAGTTCATTAAAACAATTATGATATTTTAAATTTTAATACATTTTTCATAGTGATATATGATGGCATACATTCTGAAATGAAATCTGTATCTTGCTATGTTCACAAATATTACTAAAATATTTACTTATATTTCCGAACTGCAGTTCTCATCATCATACTCTTACTTCCTTAGTTCCTCACAACTGAGTCTTACATATATTTTCTTGCTTTTTTGCATAAATGTGTAATCTTAAAGTAAAGAAGGATTTAAGAAGTTTATTCTTAATATCATGGCAAGCAGGAAATGTTAAACTTTGTGTTTGAGTGTTTGTCAGCTGTACTAAGTGTTCATCTGAAATATCAAAAAGCTTATTCTTTGGGTTATGTTGTATCTCTTTCTCTCACTATATATATACACACACAAACACATTTATATACATGGGTCTAAGAGCATTCTGTCGAAAATGATAAAAGGATTTCTCAAGCAATAAGACCTAATTCAAAATTAGATTTTGCAAACTATGTATAACACCCAAAGAAACGAAAGTAGTTCATAAATTGATTTTGACTTGGTCTTACCTTCTTCAGATGGAACATGTTCATTTTGATCATCAGTAACTATATTTTTCACATAAGAGTGTTCAGCAAGTACCCGTTTTGCACGGGGATTTATAGGTTCTGTACAACTTACATTTCTTTTTCAGGGGGGGAGGGGGTTTTGTGGCTTAAGATTAGAATTTGTAAAAACAAACTTAGTAGGAACAGCATCTGATTTGAGTTGCTTTAGGTCATCAGCTCTTCCAGGTTCGTACTGATCCTCTTCAAAATGGTCCTGAAGATGAATAGTAACAAACTATAATTCTTTCCATTTTGTGTTTAATAATAATAATAATAATAATAATAATACAGTAATAATAGGTGTTGAATGGAAAGGATAAAAATGGAAAGAAATCTCTTGGTCTTACCAATCATATGTAAGAGTTATCGTGAGGTTTCCAATTCTCCCATCTAACTTTTATTTCCAACTGTTTTCTTCTATCTGGGTTTCTGGGAAATCTGTGCAAAATTTTACCCATCCCATGTTGTACAGAACATCCTACTGCTACACAGCAAACCATTCTTAAATGACGAAGGAGCCACAGCTCTGGCTGTGTGCAGTGAATCTAAGCCCTGCTATGAGTAAGGGAGACAAAGCACGCACAGATGCAATATGGTGCCATGTAGTCACGTGACACGAACTGACCAATCATGTTGACTCGACTTGTCTCGGCATGGCCAGACTGGTTTTCCCAGCCAACCTTCAGGTCAGCATAATTTTGCATTCTACATTTTCGTTTTTTTATATCTCTCCCTATTCTTAAAACTGCCATTTTTCACTCTTTGTATCCCATCTGAAATCATCTGCCTAAGTTACAAGATAAATAATTTTTATAGTTTTTTGTGCCATCCTATTAATTTATCACATTGTTTTCATTTCAAGTGTTTGTTCATTATTCTCCTAATAGCTGTTTTCATTTCAAGTATTTGTTCATTATTCTCCTAATAGCTCACTCTTGTTTCCTCTTTTCTTATGAAGGTTATTGAATCACTAAGTACTTTCACTTTCTTCACTGTCTTGCAAGTACTTTCTAACTCACTTGTCATTGGCTTCACTGTCTTGTCCACAATCTCTTTCTGGTCTCAGCATACAATTAAGCTGGTCTCTTGTCATTGGCTGTAGTTAACATGAATGATAAAAATGACAAAATGACTAAAATGACCATAAATGTCCACAATTGGTTCTTTTGTGATGTTTACTTTTGCATGTGTTGAGCAGCATCCATGTTTGACTTTGTGTAATTACCTTTTGCTTTGTTAGCTGGTCATTAGATTAACTCTAAAAAAGGTATTTATTTATAAAACAGTTTCCCTCTCTCTTTTTGTTTTAAGTTCCCATAGGAGGTAAGTGCCTTCAGTTCACCACACGCTATGCACTGTAGACATTACTTGAGGTTCTCTACAGCGTCCCTTCGGCCCCTAGCTGCAATCACATTCATTCCTGTTACCTTACTTCTGTTCATATCTTTTTTTTTTTTCTTCTTCTTCTTCTCACCCTCTCCTAACAATTGACTCAGTGCAATTTGAGATTTTCCTCCTGTTACACCTTTAAAGTCTTTCTACTGACATTTTCTGTTTCAGTGTTGAATGACCTCACAGGTTGCAGCACTTCGCCTTTGTCATAAATTCTATGTCCTATTCTATTCTATTTCTTGAAAGCAGCTTTGTATTTAATATTAATTCACCTGATTATTTTTTCTTTACAAGCTTGTTAGACTGTTTCAATATACATGCTTGTTAGACTGTTTCAGACACTCACTTATACATTTTACTGTTTTTAGGTTTTTCCTCATTGTTTTCCTTGTTAATTTTCTCATGCTTATACAGATGAGAGAGCTGCCTGCTTTTCACCAATATCTCCTCTGCTTTTCCCTGGTCTAAGTAGTCTTCAGTTGTAGGGGCACTGGTTAAAAGCGTTTCCCTAACCAGATGTTTTTACTCTGTTTTTAATCTGTAAGGCTTTTCCTCTGGATGTTATATTAGTTTTTTGTATCTTGTGTATATGCTGACATTTATCTTGCATTTATTTGGGGCATTGCATAATTCTCTACAAGCTCAAGTGAGTCTTGTAGACCCTGCTTAGATATTTTATTCAGGGTATGGTTATTTTTATTTACTGAAATTGTTTTGCTCTTGCATTATCTCAGTTTCATTCTTCTGCCAGCACCTGGTAGAAAGAAGTGAATTCTTGAAAACTACATTATTCTGTTTTCATAACCTTGTGATCTAGGGTACAGTTTATTTTGTCTTATTTTGACAGTGCAGGTGCATGGATAGTACACTCAGCACAGCGGTCAACCAGACACACTCCAGGATGATGGATACATGACAGACAAGTTTGGTTTCGCATATATGATTCAATTTTTTTGCTTGCATCTTCCTGATGTTTTGCTTGATTCACCAGGAGATCAACAATACCTCCAAACTAAGTTCTGACAACTTGTGTTTGTTCAAGAAGTGGTGTCTGGAAGCTCCATTTCTTTTGACTTGATGTAGTTACACTCCTCTTGTGAGGAGTGGGAGATGTAAGCAGTAGCTGCTTCTTCTGTAATTACCAGTTGATCCACAACCTGAGGAGAGTATTATGTCGATCATAATACAGTTTCAAGAGTGTGTGTCCAAATAGGCACTCCTTTGATAGCAATGACACCATGGTAGTGCCATGGTTACACTATCTTCCTCCAGAGACTTTTCATTCTGTGGAACATGGACCAGGGTGGCAGTCTCCTACACTTCCTTTCTTGGGACTTAAGCACAGTTCTTTTTAGACCAAGAGTCTCAGGATCCAAGATAGACACTCCTCGGTGTGATAGCAACGACACCACAGTAGTGCCGTGGTCAACAAAAGGTCCTAGTGTCCTTTCATCTGCTCTATTGCAGTGCAAGTACATGAGCAGACAGAAGAGTATTCAGTGCAGTGGCCAACCATACATCCCATAATGGAAGTCATTATAACATTCATTCGCTGAAGTCAGGAGATAAGGACAGTTGATCTTGGCTTGTTGAATTCTGGATTCGTTCAACCTCCAAAGAAGCTTGATCATGGTCCTTCTTTCTCGATTTATTGAAGTTGGCGCTGTTCTGTTCTGTCTTCTCGCACCTTTGAATAAAGTAAGACATCTTTGGTACCCATTTACATCTGGAAGGTTATGCCTTTCGTCATTCTACATTTCAGAAGTGTTCAGTGAGATGGATCATTCTACTTCCTTGGTCCTGTGGTGGCGGTGTCAGTTGACAGGATGACGTCTGTGTTGCCTCCGTAGAGGCTAGACTTTCAACTTAATGCTAACAACTTGTTTGTTACCTTCGAGTTGGCAGAGAAACGGGGGTCGAAAACGTCATTTCTCTGACTAGTGAGATGATCAAATGAGCGTAACCGCAACTTCTTGTGGACATCAGTATGTTACGGACCAGATCTTTCGAGGCCATGGACATCAGTCTGTCCGTTGCATTTAGGAAGAACCTGTCGGTCGAGTACTAGGATGGAATGTAATCGTGCAGATCACATTCATCTCCTTTTACATTTAGATGTTGTCCATAGGTCCTTGGACTCCTTTTCCTTTGATCCTTTGGTGGATGCTCAACAAGTCATTTAGTTCACCTAGCTCTTGAGGGACAGGTTGAATCTTGCCTAAGGTGTGCAGCTGCTAGGAGAAGGTGTGTATGGGACTGGCCTCCTCCCTTCTGTCTTCCTTCCTCTTCCAGTGGACAGAGAACAGTGAACAAGATGTTGTGCTGGACTGGCGTGCATGTAGGTGATCTAGATGACTTAGTATCCCATCTATAATCTAACTGTTTGGATTTGTAGATGCATATCCTTCATTACCCTAGCAAAGGGAGAGAGGGACTGACTATGAGCAAACCAGTTGGTTATTCTTAGCTTCATAGTCTACGACACTGAGGGTTCATCCAAACCTTTTAGAATCAAGGATATTACATTCCTTTAATTTGAATGCCCATAAGTCTGACGATTGAACATCTCTCTTGTTCAATAGATTAGAGGTTTGGTCTCCTTCCTTTGCTCTTTCATGGCCAGGAAGAAAGTACCTAGGTGAGCTGAACTACCAATCAGTTCAGAGATTTACTTGGAATCCTTCCTCCAAAAGTAAGTCTTCCATATGTAAAGACTGAGGGTTTGTATTCGTGTAAGAACAGATGACAAATTTTTGAAAGTAACTTGTATTTTTCCTAACATACAAACCTGAGGTCTTTACATCAAGCACCTACCTCTTACCACCCATCATTCTCTTACCTGGCCCAAAAGCTAAACTGGTTAGAACTGAATGTATACCGACTGGGTGGGCAGTACTTCTGCCCCTACCATCGGTAACTGTTACCATAACCAACCTTGCAAAAGTTTAACAGCCAGACCTCCAGCTCAATGAAGGTTATTCCCATATGTAAAGACCTCAGGTTTGAATGTTAGGAAAAATACAAATTACTTCAAAAATTTGTCATATCACACACTTGTCTACTAGCTGAGCCAGTTCTGTAGATAGAACAGTTTTGTTTTGTATTTCTCTATTACAAAAGTTTCCCTACTTTCTCTTGTGACCAGAAGGTAGTCTATTCAGGTGAAAACAGTTTGAATTTGAGCTTGTCATTACCTGAGAACTGGTACTCAGATGAGTTCATGCATACAGACTGAAATCTAGACCTGAACATGATCCTGATGGTTAACCATGAACAGGCAGCTAAGAATGTCTTGGGTAGTTCTTGTCCTTTAGTTATGTTTGTATTCTCTCTTCTGTAATTGCACCTGGGTGACTGATAAGGTACATGAATAATGATGATTACGTTAGATCTCCCTTGTATCATCTTTTGTAAAACCTGTTAGAAATCTTGACTGGTTTGGGACCTCAAATACTATGTAACTACTAAATTTATTGCTTTGTGAAGAAAAATTCTTTACATCAGCATCTGGAAATTGATCAGGTTTTATGAAGATGATATAATGTTGCTAAGATGGTACAGTGATTAACAGATGTTTAGATTCATGCTTCTAATTAGTGACATTTTTTTTCTGGTCAACCCCTAAGACAAGAATCATATGAACTTAATTTCAGTGGCTTATACTTAGGGATAGATCCCAAGAACCTAGTCCGTGATTGAAATTTCCTTGGTTTGGGTCCAAACCTAGTTGTATAGGAAGAGTAAACAGTTCTAAAAGTGAAAGTACATACTGTTGGTTTGGTGATTGGTCAGATACTGGACTTCATAACTGGCCTAGACTTGCAAGATTTAATCATCATGACAGACCCCATTAGAGCATGTTTAAGCTTTCCTTTATACTGTACCTGGATTATACTTTGACTGCTCTGTTTACAGGATAAATAATGAATTGCTCGAGTGATGCATCAAGTAGCTACTGCAGTGAGGAGTAGTGTGCAAGTCATCCAAGGATGATCTCTAGGGAGGGAAATCAGGTAACTTAAAAACAATTATAGGATGTATCCTCACTTATTGTCACTATACTTGTCTCTTGATTAGTTAAATAGCCAGAACCGCATCATTTGGCACTGCACATCACAGAGGCTTCATGTTTTCAGGGATGTGTAATGCATCATTTGTACGTAATGTTTTCTGACATTTGTAAACTTGACAAATGTTGACACTGAGGAAAAGCTCATAAGCCTTGACTAGAGCTTGAGAGCAGTTTTGAAACAGGAATTTCAAACTGACCGTATTTTGTTGGGGTCCAAAGATCAGGAAGTGGTTGCAGCAAAATCAGGCCTGACCATTGATGCATATCGGGAATTTAGGTAAATGAAATTGGGGAAAAGTATTAAGATTTTCTTCACCCACAGATTTGTCAGTCTTGCACTGGAAATTGCTCAGAGTTAGGGGATGGAGTATCTGGTGTATGGCTGGAACAGTCTACTAGGTGTAGTTAGTACCTAATGCTATTTAAAAGGAGCTATGGTCCTTTTTTCCTTTGCCAGCCTATTCCTTAGCAGTGTGTGGTTTAAATATTTATTGTTCTTTACTCTTTTATTGTTTTTTTTCACGTTAGCATCTCCTGTTCTCTTTAGTGGGACCCCATTTTGCTGTGGACTTATGTCACAGAATCATATAATCCAAGAAGCTTTTCCATATTTAGTCATGTTCTTCAGCGATGGTTCAGTCTTGCTTGGTTTTCAGTACTTTAATGTACACTCCTTACTTAACAGACCATTAGCATCTACATGATTTTGAGGTGCTGCTTATCACAATCATCCAGTGTCATAAGTTTGATTCCTTTTACTGTGGAATTGTCTTCCTGGCAATATTTATATAAACTAATTCTCACAAGTTCAAAAGATATTGTAATGCCACATTCAAGCACCTTTGTCACTGCCTAAGTTTGTCTAATTTCATGTTTTGAGTTTATTGTGGAAATGTTATGTCAGTGTATCTTTATTTTTGTTCTTTCTTTGTTCATATTTTGTACAAACATTCTATTCTGTGGTAGTTTGCAATCCAGTGTCCTCATAGGCAATACTCATTTAGAATAATGGAAGTAATAATTCTAGACCGAATTCATTTTTACCGCTTCTCATAATATAGTTTCTTTTCCAAAGTAGTTCATGATTTTGGCAATTGAATTGCCTCAGTCTTTTTGAGTATTGTTTGTGTATATGAAAAGGAACGCAGCAGCATTCTTGGTTGAGTGGAATTGAAGTCTCCACCTTATCAGTGACCTAGTGCTACTGTAAATGTTTCTTTTCAGCTGTGTCAAGGTAACCACCACCTGATGGTTTATTAAAATTCAGTTTACAAAGGTGACTTTGTCAGTTTGCTGGCATCTTTAGGTCTGCAGTTCAGGTAGACAAGTGAAAATATATGGCAGGTTAGTGGCAGCAAGAATCAAAGCTAACTACAGTTGTCTAGTACACTAATTCTATCCTTAGTCTCTCTAGTTAGACCAGCATCAAGGCATTGTTAAAACAATAGCTTTGTACCTCTCTTTTTTAATTAGCAAATGGCATTTTAGCCTGGCTTGGCAGGATATACCAATTCCTGATTTCAAAATTACTGCTGCTGAAGTTAAACAGCCTGCAAATAAGGAAACATCTCATGGGAGGCACACTTCAACTTGAATTGTTATTCATGCTTTAAAGGTATACATGTAGGTGTAGTTTCTTAAGCACTTGTTCTAGTATGTTTGCTTTTGTCAGACCATTGTGCATTGACATTTCGTTGTTTGCAGCCTGAAACCCTCATTCAGTGTTGGAATAGAGAAGCAGCAGCTTTATTTAACAGGGAGCAGCCTAATTAAACAAGGTTGGGTTTTTTTGTGGCTTCTTCAGGGTTTTCTACAATAGTCCTCATTTTATACACCAGTGCAGTTGGGCTTTATGTCGAAGTCATCGTAGGTTCGTAATTAGTAAAGGTTTGTTTGAAAGGGGAGGTTTCCACTTGCTTCAACTTTTTTACCCACATATTCCATCACCTTGCTAGTAAGTATCAAGTGATAAATTTCAACCATAATTTTCGTGGGTGCTTTCTTCTTTTCAAGACATTTGAACTCTATTTGAGAACATGGAGTTCTCTGCTGGGTCTTCAAGAGGGAACTTCATTTAACCTTGCCATCTCTTGAGCAGGGCATCTGCTGACAATGATCTCATAGATCCTATATGTCCCTAGTAAGGGGATTGAAGGCTAGGCATTCAACCTTGAATGCTACCATCTATATGACCTGTATTTCCACAAAGAATTTTATTTTTATGATTCCTCATGGCAGGGATTGACGTCTTTGTCCTTACATTAGGAGATACTACATAAATTAAAACCATTTAATTCAAACAAATATATTATCTAGTCCAAACCTCTTTAAATATTTTGAAGGTGTTAACCATTCTGACTCAGCAAATACCTCTTGTAAAAGAGATGTGATGTGATTGCTCTGCACAAACCACCTCTCATGCAGGTCTGTATTTAGAGATAACGTGGTGTTTAACATTTGAAATGTTCATGATTAGCAAGTTGTGGTGGAACAATTTTACATCTTACTTTTTATTTCACTTTGGCCTTCAAACATCATTCACTCAAATCTTGATATGTTTATTCTGTTCTGGTGTGTTAATCAGCCAGCTGTCTCACACTCCGTTAACCCGTTAATATGGTCATTGTAAACAGCTTTTTAACCATCTTCAGTACATTTCTTGTCTAATGTGTCAAGGCCTTTATTTTTCTAGTCAGTGTCGTAGAAGGATATGTGAATAATTTGGTTTTCTTAACTACGTTGGATTTTAACATTAGCCATTGCCACCTGGAAGATCTGCTCTGATCTCTGTTTCAATGATCTTACATGGGCTGTTAAGTATTAACGTATCTAAGATTGTATTTCAAGTATATATTCTTGTCTAAGGCAACTTATCTAAGATTGTATTTCAAGTATATATTCTTGTCTAAGGCAACTTATCTAAGATTGTATATTTCAAGTATATATTCTTGTCTAAGGCACCGTATCTAAGATTGTATTTCAAGTATATATTCTTGTCTAAGGCAAGTGTTTGCAGGTGAAGGCTTGTAGGGATAGATCACTTTAACAAAGGTTACATGCTTGGTAATTTAAAGGTGATTTTGAAAATTGATTGGTTTTGTTTCCAGGGAAGGTAACAATGGCTTGTCTTTTAAGGGTCTCTCATCCCATTTTATTTAATATGGTTGGTTTTTCCACATTTTAATCATGTTTACCGTATAGTTATTCTATGTTTTATGTACCTATTTCACTCTTCTAATCTTACCTTTTTTTCCAGTGTAATGTGTGTGATGAAGAGGCCTTTCTTTGCTCTGCAATCAAATGATTCAAAGACAAAAACATTGAAGTATGCCTAACATGAAGAGCAATAGATGTAATGCCTATGCAGAACACACCAATTAAATGGTAGCAGAAAAGTCTAGTTGAGCAGTTAGTGCAAGTTTTTTGAAGGGTGTACCTATTTGCCAAAGAAAAAAGCCACAGAAAACAATTGCCTAAAGGCAAGCTAATGCTCAATAAGGAGCAAATTGTGAGGTAGATAAAGAAACATCCATTTTACCAAAGTTTACTCTTAAAAAGGATGTTATCTTCAGGAAAACCATTTATCATACTCGACATAACAAAGGCACAATAGCTGGCTAATCTATATTTATTGTGGAGTGCTTGGTACCACTTATGTAGTTTCTGCAATGTGACTATTGGAGGTGAATTTCAAGGTGAAGAACCATAACTTATTTTCTTATTGTATTACAAATTTTCATGTAATTTTTGTCTTGTTTTCACTTGTTTCAGTCGACTGAGCCTTGATAACCAGAAGTGTTGAAACATTGATGAAAAAAAATTTAGAATTTGTTCACCTTGAAATTAATTTCTAAACAATTGCTAATCTTTTTGAAGAGTTAGAGGAATTTATTTCTGGTGATAGAAATTCATTTCTCGCTATAATGTGGTTTTGATTCCACAATCTGTAGGTCCCGTTGCTAAGTAACCAGTTGGTTTCGTAAAAAAGTCTAATCCTTCGGGCCAATCTAGGAGAGCTGTTAATCAGCTCAGTGGTCTGGTTAAACTTTTACCCTGCTTACCCTGCTTTCCTCTTGACCATAACCAATCACTGCAGAAACTCCAGTCATGGGTGTGAGGCACTCCTGGTACTTCATTTATGGTTCTTCAGTGAAAGGTTACTTTTTTCTTTATTTGGATCCCCTCAAAATTTGAGATTTTTTCTCTTAAAACTACTTTCAGGGGAGAGGTTTTAGTGTATTCTCAGCAGGATGAAGGTAGCCTATAAAGGATATTCGAAGAACCATGCCAAATGCCAAGATGGTTTTAAACCCTTGTAAGCTGCTTTTCCATTATTAGTACAATCCATTTTTCTCCTACCTCTGAAAGTAAAATTCCATATGTTAAAAAATATACAAATTGGTAAGGTACAAGCATTATATATTCATGATTACTTATTGTGTATGTCCTCCTACCCTGTTCTTCCTACTCCCACAGGGTGGCAGGTCTGTCATCTTTTGCTCTGATAGTTGGTATGTTCATACCAGGCCAATGTAGGTTGTATCTAATAATGTCTAACAAAATCATTGTAGGTTGTATCTAATAATGTCTAACAAAATCATTCTATTGGCAAGTAATTAGCAAATGCTAGCACGATTTGAACTTTCTCACAGGCGTTTCAAATTTTTCACATTCCAATTTTAAGAGTATAAGAATTAGAGTGTCACATAAATAAATAAAAATAAATAAAAATAAATAAAAATAAATAAAAATAATAAAAATAAATAAAAATAAATAAATAAAAATAAATAAATAGTCACATAGCTCACCAGTAAAGGGCTGTATGTCCAACAACTTTTTTTGATAAAGCAAACAAGAAACAGACCTGTACATGAAACTATCATATTGCTCACCAGGCCTCTTTAAAAAAATTGCTTTTTATTGCTCATGAGGCCAGTATGACAAGAAAGCAAATTGCCATTTCATATTGACCACAAGAACTACTGTAAGCATGAGACAAGAAAAACTCCAGTTTTAGATTACATACTAAAGAAGCATTACACTACACTGAATATTATTTCATGTTAACTACTAGGGTAAGGCTGCAGGACTCATTGTTCACTACTAACAGGACCACCACTGCTATGTTCACTTCAAGGCCAAACTTTGTGCATTTGAGACCAAGTTCTAGATTCCCTTTGATGTTTCTTGCAAGAATCCCTACAATACCTGATACATATTTAGCTTTAACATCTTTCATCTGAATCCAACTTTATTACATCTTTCATCTGAATCCAACAATTCCTAAAGTATGTTAAGTTTATTATTTTCAATTACTGCTCCATAACCAACACACAATGATCAAAAACTTCATGGAGAGTTTGATTAAATGTAGATATATTTCAAAAAATGCTGGTGCTAAATTGCTAATAAAATGTATCTTGTTAGTCATCAAGTTGAGATGAGAAGGCAGAAAAAATGCATTTTCATTTCTTCGCATAACTCGTTACTACTGTATACTCTTGATTGGGTTTTACTGATTTTGATTTATACTCTATTGGTTTTACCAATTTTTAAGTTTTATTCAAGTTCACAATTGCAATATTCCTGGTCTCGATCTGGACCATTCTGGAAATTAACACTGCATTTCCTAATTTATTCAACTTATAATTGGTGATGCAACCGTCACCTTATCAATCGTCAAGTTTCATGACTTAAAATGTTGAAACTCAAAAGAAGTGAGCATCTCAGAAAAACAACTCTAAACAAAACATGAATACTAACCAAATATTAACTTTTGGACATGCCTGCTTTTTAATAAAAACTCACTAACAATTGAGTTGTAAAATTCCAGCTATCCTTTTGTAGACAAAAATACATTCCTATTTCCTAGGCAGAAAAAAAAAAAAAAGTAAAACTACTCTCCAATCATGTAAACTCCAACATTAAATAGGCAAAAAATCCCCAAACTAACACTTTCAATTTTGAAACCAAGACATTTTCTTGGCAAGTCTCGTGCACTGAAAAGGCTTTCTCGGCAAGCATATCACAAAATTATTTATGATTTTTGAAAAATCAAACAGACTTTCTATACAAAAAAACTCGATACCTTCTGTATACAAAAGTTAAATCTAAACACTTCCTGGATGCAAACATATCAAACTAACACATAGCAGATGCAAAATAACCACAGTCTAATACTTCAGGGATGCAAATGCAGTATATAAAATACTAGCAGACTTCCTGTGGGATGTGGTAACAATCTGTGAATGTAACATCTCAAACAATCATGAACATACCAACTATCAGTGCAAAAACTGAGTGTAACATCTCAAACAATCATGAACATACCAACTATCTGAAAGGAAACTTTATCATGATTAAAAGAAATCCCAAACATGAGAGACCTAAAATAAAAAAATTAAAATCTAAAAAACTTATCCCTTTGCAAACTTTCTAAACGCACAGTGATCCCATACTAAAAGACTTTTCGGAATAAGAATTTCAAAATATGACTCTCCAAAGCAAAATGATCTTGACTAACTTACCTTTGGAAGGGAAAAGTATAAAAAAACTACCGCTCTTCTGTGAGATTCAAGATGACAGGTCTAGGCATGACTGATTTATTTTTCGGAAGCCAAGTATACACTGAGGAGTGCGGGCGGAAAAGGTGGTCACCGACCTATGGATTCCATGTCACACATTTGGGCAAGAATTTGTGTTTGTTAGATGACACATGAGAATAATTCACGTTACAATAAACGTACAAAAGTGGTTACATACATCGCCGGAAAGGCCGGACAATAATGTATGGAAAGAGATAAAAAAAATATGAAATAACAGGTAATACACAACGTGATTAATGCAGAAATGAAGAGGCGCTTGACGCCTTTACAAGTACTCCCCCCCCACAAGACAATGATTACAGAGATAATTATTGGATGACATGAAAATTAATCACAGAGGAGCTGGGGGAGCAGGAGGCAACCCCTTCTCTTCGAGAACTGTGGGCGGGGGGCAATGTCGACTGCTGGATCTTCCACAGCATGGCCTCTGGGGGGGCACTGGGTATGTCTGCTAGTGCGTTTTCAGGGGGAACCCTGGGACATCTGCCTGCCTCCTCTCAGATTTCGCTATCTTATGAGATATGTCTTGGGGGGGGTCCTGTCGATGACTCTGTAAGGGCCCCTGTAGGGCCTGGTCAAGGGCGGGCGACAGGCATCTATCTTGACTAAGACATAAGTGCAGGAATCCAGGCCAGCCGGGCTGTAGGTGTTGGTTCTGTCTATGGTCTTATGGCTGGGCGCGAACTTCCGTGCTAGTTCCCTCAACCTTGGGAGGAGGTTGTCTGTGCCGTTGGCTGACAGTGGGAAGAATTCCCCTGGAACAACTAGTGTTTCTCCGTAGAGTTTTTCTGCGGGAGACACATCACCATCTGCCCTTGGTGCGGTGCGGAGACCCAGGGGAGCTGGGCCTTCCAGCTTTCGTCAGTGCAACATGCCATAAAGGCCTCCATAGACTATCATTCATGCCTGCACAAAATGGGTGATTGAGCAGTCTTAACCATGGTGTGTGGGTATGACAAAGGTTGCGCAAATGACTGAATGATAGCTAACAGGCAATTTGTCAATCACACACTTGTACAGTGATGCTTGTTTATGTATGGGACTGACTGCACAAACTTATTCAGTCTCATATTAGCTAACTCTTTTAGAAGTGCTTCATGTGTGAATGTTCTTCTCTTTTTGTGCCAGTCCTTCATCCACACACTCTTTTTCTTGTCTTTCATCGTTGCCAATGCCACGATTACCCCTAAACAGGCAGACTTAATGCTCATCTCACCCCTATGAATATCGGTCGATGACTGATGACTGCTCAGTATTCATGCCAGTGTGTGTGGCTAATTTTAATGACTGCACAATCACTTTGTTTGCACAGGCATGAATGATAGTCTATGGAGGCCTTTAGAGCTGCCCTCAGTGAGCGGTGTGCCCCCTCTACCATGCCGGTTGCTGCGGGGTTTTAAGCCGTCGTGCTGTGAAGTGTCGTGCCCATCAGGCGTGCTAGGGAGACCCAGAGTTCTGACAGGAATGCTGAGCCCCTGTCCGTAGTAATGCTGTCTGGCACCCCGAAGCGGCTGATCCAACTGGAGAGGAAGGCTTCTGCGCCGGATGCTGTTGATGCCTCCTCCATAGGTGTCGCCTCTGGCCAGCGAGTGGAGCGATCTATGACCGTCAGGAGGTACCTGGCGACCCCAGACTGCGGTAGAGGCCCAATGACGTCTATGTGGATGTGGCCGAAGTGCCGACGAGGTTGGGGGAAAACACCAATGCCTGATTCTGTGTGCCTTGTGATCTTGCTGGTTTGGCACAGGATACAGCTCCTCGCCCACTGGCGGGCGTCCTTCCAGATGCTGTGCCACACGAACTTTTCTGTCATCAGGCACGCCGTTGTACGCCTTGATGGATGGGAGAGGCCGTGAATAATGTTGAACGTCTTCTTCCTCCTCGAGGTGGGGACGGGGGCAGCCGGTACTTGCGTTGCAGAGAAGCGTTGCGCCTGAATCTCCCAAGGGCACGTCCTTCCACTTGAGTGCCGTCCTGTAGGCTGCTGTTTCCAGGTCTGCTGCTTGCTCCCTTGCCAGGTCCTCGTAGTCTGTGCCAAGGTGGAGGGAATTGATTTCCACCTGCAACAGGGCATCAGCTACTGGATTCTTCCTGCTGGGGACATAGGTGATGATGCAACCAAACTCGGAGGTGGCGGCCAGATGTCGCTGCTGCCTTGCCAACCAAGCGTTGCCCACCTTCGCAAATGCGTGCACCAGGGGCTTGTAGTCCGTGAGGATGGTGAATTGAGTACTGTCAAGCAGGTATTTGAAGTGCCGCACAGCCTGGTAGATTGTGAGCAGCTCTCTGTTGAAAGTGTTGTAGCAGGTCTTTGCCAGCGACAACTTGTGACTGAAGGAGGCTAGAGGTCGGGGGGCGCCGTCGACTATTCGCCTGCAGGGAGCAATGTTGCTGGTGTCGGTGGCGAGTCTCAGGGCAGCGGTGGGGTTATGATGCATCAAGGTGGTGGCACTCGTGAGGGCTGTCTTCGTCTCTTTGAATGCCTGCTGCTGCGGAGCGTCCCACATCAGTGTTTTTGGCTTGCCCTTCAGGACTACTGTCAGGGGATACATGGTGCAGGCAATGCCTGGCATGAAATGGCGATAGTAGTTCACCATGCCGAAGAACTCTTGAAGGGCCTTGATTGTCTGCAGTATCAGGAACTTTTCTATTGCTTTCACTTTTGAGGCCATGAGGCTTACTCCTGCTGGGGAGATCTCATGTCTGAGGAATTCTATTTTTTCCGCCCCGAATGTGCATTTGTCAAACCTGACGACTAAATCCGTTCTCCTGCAGGCGTTTCAGGACAGCGTGGACATGGCAACGGTGTTCCTCTTGGGACCTGGAGAAGATACGGATGTCGTCTACGTAACAGACGCAGAAGGGCGGGTCCCCCAGCATGGTATCCATCAAGCATTGGAATGTGGTTCCCGTGTTCCTGAGGCCGAAGGTGGTGTAGGAGAAGGTGACCGTCGCGAATGGCGTGATGATGGCTGTCTTCGGAATATCATCAGGATGCACAGGAACCTGAAAGTATGATTTAAGCAAGTCCATCTTAGTGAAGACCTTGGCCCCGTGAAGGGCGCTTGTCAGGTCTTGCATGTTTGGCAGGGGATAGTGGTCTGGTGTGGTCACTAAATTCAGACGACGGTAGTCTCTGCACGGCCTCCAGGAGCCATCTGGCTTCTTTACCATATGTAGGGGAGACGCCCACGGGTTCAATGCTTTGGTACAGACGCCCATTTGTTCCATCTCGGCAAAAGCCCGTTTGGCGTCTTGTAGCTTTTGGGCGGCGGGGGGGGGGGCAGGCGGCGGAACTTGGCATGAGTATTTGTAAAGGGCGCCAGGATAGTGTTTGTGGCGCCATTAATTAAGTCTCCGCTGAGCTTGTTTTCTTTGGTGACTTCCCGTTTTCTTCAAGCTCAATTAGTCACGCCTAAACGCGTGCCAGGTCTGCATTTTAATCATTTTTACTTTATGGTATTTATGGAGAATGTCACACATTGTATATCACATGTTTCTTCATTCACAGGCATCAAGACTGTATCTATATTGTAGCTCTGTATATTTTGTATTGTAATTTGTACTCGTTCACTGCATATTATTGTTTATTGTTTCGACCTCAGGTCACAGTCAATTCCATTGTCTCTCACGGCCCGGCGTCAGTCGGTCCCAATATAAGCCGCCTGGATCTGTAATAAAGCAGCAGTAACCTTTACCTGCTCGTTTCTTTGACACCTTACAGTACCTGCAACACAAGATGGAGATTGTGTGGGTTGTGGTTCCATAGCAGCGGATGGGGGTTCCGTTCGCGGCTAACAGGGAGGGCATGGAGTCAGCTGTCTGGGTGTAGTCCTCCTCCGACAGCGGGAACACCAACTGCATTTCGTGGCCACAGCTTTTACTTATGGCCACCCTTCTCATTTTTTGTGAGGGAACAGGGGGATCTGCAGTTCTTGGCGCTGGGGCTGAATCTCCTGTGGAAGTAGCACCATGCCGGGTACATCCGCACCCTCTGCTCCCTCAGCGGTGCCTTCCTCCTTATATTGCTTTTATGTTTTCTGGGTCATCGTCCTCCGTCATCAGGCTACAGTCTGCGAGGGCGGCAATGTGTTTGGAGGCTTTAGTGGCCTTGTGGATTTTGTGTGTGTTGACCAGCTCATCCATGGGAAAGGCGTTTGTGTCTTTAATTTGGCCCCTCGCCTCCTGTGGAAGGCACCTCAGGGATATTGCTTTTGTCAGGCTGATTTCCTTCCTGCGCCCATCTACGTCGATACCTGGTAGTGTTACCAGACCTCGCAGTTTGTCCCAGGCGTCACTGGGTGATGCTTCCCCTAGGGGCTGGGTCAACAGGTCTAGTGCACGCTGTGCTCTTTCGGGGACGGGCATGGAATATGTTTGTACAGTATCAGTTTGTCTCGCAAGGCCAAGTATGTGACCTTGTCTGGTTGTGAGTCAAGCCATGGGTAGATTTTGTTAAGACCTCTTCAGGTAGCGTCGTCATGGTAACGTCTGTCATGGTCTTCTCATCTGTGATGCGCACCACCGGAAGTGAGCATCAGCGTGCAGAAACCAAGATACTGTGTTCTGGCGCAAAAACGGGGGGAAGCTACACCGCATCTGGCTTTGTGGGCGAAAGGGGCATGCAGACGATTTCTGTGTTTCCGGACTCACATTGTAATTCAGACTCTGCCATCTTTCCTGTCACACACCAAAACACAAGTACGCGCCATATTTAGTCCGCTAATGGTGTTAGAATTCGAGTGGTCGATGTGAGTCGTGAATGGCGAGGGCCAAAACTGTTCAAAATGCCAAAATGTGCCCTTGCGGAGATGCCGTTATTAGTCCGTTAATGGCACGGGGTTCCTTTGAGGAAGGAGCTTTCAGAGACCTAGACTGTGTCGCCGTTTTGAGTCCGCTAAAGGCTGTCTGAAGGTAAATGCGGCCGTATTTAGTCCGTTAATGGCTGGGCCAAAACCGCATGTTTACCTGTCACTCCTCAGGTCACCAGTTGTGAGATTCAGGACGACAGGTCTGGGTATAAGTTAAGTATATCTTCGTTTAACCAGACCACTGAGCTGATTAACAGCTCTCCTAGGGCTGCCCCAAAGGATTAGACTTATTTTACGTGGCTAAGAACCAATTGGTTACCTAGCAATGGGACCTGCAGCTTATTGTGGAGTCCGAACCACATTATACCGAGAAATGAATTTCTATCACCAGAAATAAAATCCTCTAATTCTTCATTAGCTGGCCGGAGACTCAAACTTGGGCCTAGCGAGTGCTAGGCAACAACTCTACCAACTCGCCCAACGAGGAACTAGGTCTGGGTATGACTGATTTATTTTGTTTAAGATTTAGCTGTCCTTGTGCCAGCATGGGCTCCTGCTCCTAGAGCAGCCCGTAATGATTTATGTTTTGGAAGCCAGGTTTACAATAGACGTACAAAAGTGGTTACATACATCGGCAGAAAGGCCGGACAATAATATGTATGGAGAGATATAAAAAATATGAAATAACAGGTAATATGCATGACGTGATTAATGCAGAAATGGAGAGGCGCTTGACGCCTTTATACTTCTTGTATGTAAAAGGATCACAAATCACTGGACTTGATGATGAAGGCATAAGTAGCACAGGCTAACTGCACAGATATAACATACTAACAACTTCCTAAACTAAGTAAAAAGGGTAACACTTACTGAAATAAAAACTATCACAAACTATTAAGACCTCTTAAAGACATTGCAAATTAACAGAGCCTGAAAGCAAGCCTCAAAAAATGACTTCTTGAAGATAAATTACAAATACAGTATAATACTTCATGAAGTAAGAATATTTGCAAACTAACACTCTTAAGAGTAAAAGCAATGCAGATTGACTTCCTGAAAGCAAAATTATTACAATATGATAATTTTGCTTTAAGTCACCTAGAACCTAGAACTTGTTGGTCTCAAACGCACATACTGTAGCTTTGAGATGAATGTAGCAAAGGTAGTACTGTTACAGTGAAAAATGAGGGCTTAGTTCTGCAGCCTTGTCTTGCTGTCAACATGAAATGACGGCGCTGAATAGTCCTGATGGGTTTCCAGCGCATGGTCTTCAAGACCTAAATTACATAATCAAACATGAAATGACAATATTCAGTTTAGTGTAATCCCCCTTTAGAGCAATCTAAAAATGGAGTTTTTCTTGTCCTGTTATTGGTTCTTGTCTTAGGAAATGGCAATTTACTTTCTTGTACAGTACTTTACTCTAGAGCATTAGAAAGACTTAACAAAAAAGACCTGTAATCCTTTTGTGTGAGCAATATGGAACACAATATTATTTAAAGGTCTGTTCTTGTTTTAATTACAACAAAAAGTCAGTGTTGGAAAACCAGCCCTATTCTGATGAGCAACCTGACACCGTAGTTCGTACAGACTCAAACTGTAAGGTGAAAAATTGGAAACTCTTGAAAGAATGTTCTAGTCAAATTTCTGTGATTGTTGCTTGTTGGTTATGAAGCAGTAATTGAAAATAATAAACCTGAAATACATTAGGAATTGTTGGAATCAGGTGAAAGATGTTCAAACTAATTATTTATCAGGTATTGTGGGGATCCTTGCTTGACATATCAAAGGGAATCTAGAAGTTGTTCTCAAATATACATTTTGGCCTTGAAATGAACGTAGCAATGGTAGTTCTGTTTGAGTGTACTGTGAGTCTTGCAGCCTTTCCTAGTTGTCAATATGAAATGACAATATTCAGTATAATCTTTCTTTAGAAAGCAATCTAAAATTGGAGTTTTTCTTGCCTTGTGCTTGGTTCTTGTGGTCAGTATGAAACGGCAATTTGCTTTCTTGTTATACGGGCCTCTTAAGCAATAGAATGTTTTTTTTAAAGGCCTGTAGTCCATTTGTGGTGAGCAATATGGAACTTGGTTTTACTTGTATGTTTGTTCTTGTTTTCATTAGCAAAAAAGGCTGTTTGGCATGCAACTCTTTACTGGTGAGCAATATGACACTGTATTTCTTATGTTCTTAAAACTGGAAGGTGAAAATTTGAAACACCTGAAAGAATATTCAAATCATGTGCTAGAATTTGTTAATAACTTGCCATTGGAATTGATTTTTGTTAGATGTGATCTCACACAACCTAAATTGGCCTGGTTGTCCAAGTGTATAGCAAAGGTTGACGTTAGTCCAACCTGCTGCCCTGCTGAGGGAGGAAGAACGGGGCAGGACAGTAGTTTTGCAAGTGTGACCATATACCCGACTCAATCATTTCCACCGAATGATGTAGGGCCGTACAGAATATGCAATTTCGGCCAAAAGCTACGCGCTGGGACCAATGAAGTAATTCTGTGGTGAAAGGAAAATTGAGAGTGAAAGGTTGTTGTTAGAGGGTGGAGAGTAAGATGGAAGAATTTGAAAGGAGGTATAGTGATGTCAGGCCGTATGACTATTAAGGTACAGTATTTGAACATGACTGCTTGTTGTGGGGGGTTGGGGGACTGTGTGTGTCTTGGTGTAATTAATCGTGTTGTTTTAACAAGGTCTAAGGGATGACTTGTGATTTTGTATAAAATATAGTTCACTTGAGCTACTCCCATCAGAAAGACATCTGAGAAGAATCCATATGAATACTCATACTTAACAAATAACTCTTGCAGACAAGACGTCAGAAACACGCTAACTACAGTTAACAAAAATGGCACCAAAATAAGCACTGTAAAGTACCAAGTTTTGAAGTAAAGAATTTTAAATACACCGTTCAGTAATGAATATGCCCATAAACTTGATGGGTTAAGCCCTACAAAGGCAATTTGATGAAAGGTTCACGAAATTTGGTTACAATTAACTATCATGGCATTCCAAATCTTATCTGGGTAAGCCAAAATATAATTTAATTCACTACAGGGGTCTCTAGTCTAAAATTTTAGTTTTGGTTAAATAACCCTGACAAATTGGGTAAACGACTATAGTTTAAATTTTTCACATCGTAATTGTAATGAACAATCATTAAAAGTCACTGTTCAGCAAATTAAAAAAAATAAAGGTTGTTAACAGTCTGGTTTATAAGTTACATCAAATTAAAATCAAATTTAAACTGGTAAAGAAGAGTGTTTTCTAGTCAATTTAAACTGAAGAAATAGTGTTGTAGTCCATCATAGGGTGTTTTACAATTTGTGATTGCGCTCACCATCTCATCAAATTTATTGGGTGCCTGACACTGACAGTTTTTCTGTATCAATAACTTTGAAAACTAGAATGAAGTATCCTTATCACGTAATAATTACAGGTAAATTTTCCATCAAAGCTCTTCAAAATTCTTGAGCTGTAGTCATTACCGCAGTGGTTTTACGCTGGAGAATATTCCTTTACTCTGTCTTTTGCCAACTGTACCTCGTTTTCTATGAGGGTGAATCCAAGACCGTTGTCTCGTTAATATGACTGGAAATTGCCATGAAAAATGCAAACAATGTAGGAACAACACAGTTTTTTGTGTTATTTGTAGCATGCATTAAATATCACAAAAACGAAAATTGAGAATGAAATGGCAAGAAGTAGTAGTAACTGAATTTTACATACTAATTTATTAAACACTCTCAATCTCAGTTTCTATAAGCTAACAAAACTGCCAATGCTGCTCCTTATAAGATACCGGTACTGTGCACTACTTATCAAGTAAAAATTCTATCTTCTTGAGTAAATTGTTTTCTGTTTAAGATTACTTAAGATTACCTATATACAATATTTTCATAGCAAACTTTTTACAAATTTGAAAAAATACTTTAAAAACTTGAAAATGATAACAGCTTTCCTGCTTTATACCCGAACAGACATAAAAGTGAATAAAACTCACTTCTAAAATCCTGCCCTGGAATGTAAACGGTGAACACTTTCCTCTGTGATCTCCCTACTGCTAAAAGGTACTTCAGAGACATTTCATTACAAATTCAATTCCAAATCTGAAATAAAATGAAGTCCTTCAGTACTGATTACACAAGAACAAATATATTTCCAATATATTTCCCAGACTTTTTCAAGATTTGGATGCTACACTAGTCACAAACCACCTGCTCTTAGCTCATAACATTCACTAATATCCCAACCATATTCTGTTTGGCTGATAATTACTTTGGTCAAGCTTTATCAAGTTGAAAAACATCTGTAATTAAATCACTTTACACCAGTAGTTTGTCCTTCCTTCCATGTGCCCCTTGCATCTATGAGTAAAACTCCCTCCCAGATTTAAAGGAAAATAAAAAAAAGAAAGAAAGAAGGGGTTTCGAGGGATAGGGAGAGAAGTAAATAATTACAAAACATGGGAAGCCCAGCGAGTCTAACTAGAGTAGCAGGCAATAGGAAGCTAACGTTATAAGGCAATACTTTTGCATTTTTTCATAAACTTCCGAATTTTAGTTCCTCACTCTAATTCGAGAATTTTTTTTATTTTCCCGTAGGGCTAGCATCTCCCCTGGAAATTGCGGACGCCCCCGCCTGCCAGGTGAAGAACCACTGCTTTACACTACACTTTAGGAAACATGTACTGTATAACCAACTTTACCGCATTTCATAAGCATACAATCCATGTAAAAATTCTTCCAAACATCTAACAAACAAGAGATGCAAGACAAAATTGCCCTGAATGTCAGAGGTACTACAGTGACGATAAAGTTCTAATTCTTATTTCAGCAAAAATGCCTTACTATTTATAGTAATCCGGTCCTTGTTAAATGTCCTGAACCTCAAAGTCTGTCCAGTAATGAAGTAATACAAACTTCTAATTCAATGAAAACTCATTTATTGTAGGTAGACCAAAAATTATTTTGTCCTCAATCGTTAAATCGTATGTCCTGAGCATTAATGGTAATGTAGTCCACTAATAAGGTAATAACACCAACTCAATAAAATACCCTGAACCTCAAGGTAGTCCTGTATATAAATGGCCTCTTAATTCAATAAAATCCCTTGATCATAACTGACGATCGTCCACTAATAAAAAAAGTAAACTTACTTCAATCAAATTCCCAAAACATCAATGGCAGTCCCAAAAGATGAAACTGACTTAAGATGTCTCCGGCATCAAATCCATTAAGGTAAAACTAATTCAATAAATTCCCTGAATATCAATGGTACATGAGCCCATTCATTGGAAGGTAAAACTGACTTTTAATTTAATAATACACCCTGAACATCAAAGGTAACCCTGTACTAAAACAGTACATATAGACTTTCAGTAATAATGCCCTGAATATCAAAATATTCCAGTTCATGATACTGTTTTGAATCTTAAATAAATGGACTCTAATTAAATTACAATGCCCTCAACATCAAAGGCAATCAACTGTATAGATTCTGGGACCTTGTAAAAAGTGGTTTTACAATAACCCTCATGTTAAAATGTCTCATTAAAAACCAAATGCTGCTTTAACAATGTCAGTTCTGTACTCCTGAAAATCGGCATGGTTGCACACACAATTAATATGCAAAAATCAAGATCCACAAGTGAGAGAACACCGAATTTCGATGACAGCTCAGTTACAGCTGAGAATGCTGGCACTTCGTAAATACTCTGTAGCATCTGAAGTACATCTACTATGATTTTGTATTTTTTTGAACAATTCACATAGTATTAATATTTTCTGGCTATACTGCAATCTTTTAATTACCTTTAAATTCCACAGTCCCTCTTGGAGGCTCACTTTTAGAAAATTCCACGAACAATGAAGTTTGTTATTTACATCAAACATTGCCTTTTAATCCCTAATTCCTTCCTAAGTTTATTTCTGCAGGAACAAAAAATTAATTACTACACCCATTTTAATAAATGCCCCTTAAAAAGCTGTAAAAATTGTCAAAGTACGAAAGAATATACCAACACTGACCCATGATCACGCAGATTTCAATGGTCTATTCAGTTTTTCTCCCTTCACTTTTATTTCTGGAATACCCTCATTCCCGAGTCCCCTGTCAATTTTATTGAAAAACTATTTTGTTCAATCATCTTCAACTGATCAGCGTCTGCATCGCCTAGTTCCTGGATTAATTTACTGAATGGTCTGGTGCTCGTCCCTTGTTAGTCGGGATAATTTAGATAAAGTCCGTATAATTTTGTTAATAGTTACTCCGTCTTCCTGATCATTAATTATTACCGTTTTTGCTGGTTTTGGTCTGATTCTCAGCCTAATCAGTATAAAGATACTGTGGGGCCAAATCTCGTAAAATAGTTCGTGTTAGTTTATTTTTTAGGCACAGCAATCGGTAAACATGAATGTTGTTATTATCTCCAACCTTCTGCCAGATTTTCATAGGCTCTATAAATCTCTGGCTGAATTCAATACATTAATTACAGTAACTTGGGCACTGATGCTCGAAACGTTCCTCAGCTTCTCGGATCGCCCTATTTCCTACACTCAGACATCTTCATTTAATTTTCCTGAGACATCATCATTAATTTTCAACTGCTTTATTTCCATCTTAATATTTAAAATATCACATTTTATTTGCACTCAGAATCGGTATCTCCTAATTGTTTAACATAATGCATTTCACTATTCTCGGTTGTTAGCAGAAATAACAGCAACATTAAACTTCACCCCTCAAAGGTCCACAAGTACAACGTGCCCTCATTCAGGTGATCCATTTGTCTTATACAATGAGATTTCCTCTCTCTGGTCGTTAAACGAACCCACAAACTTTAAGGTAACCTTGATAAAACTGGTGCTGACTTACATGGACCAATAGTCAAGCTAGGCAAAAAAAGTATCCTGAAGAGAGAGAGATACATACTCCAACAACGTCGACTTAACATTCCCCATTAGTTTCCAAATACCAAGGACAGAATAACTAGTCTGTCTCTCTTAGCGAGGATGGCAGATTATGAGAATCATAATTAATCTTTGGTATATTTACCTCCAAATGCTAATCAATATCCAGTAAGTTAACTGTCTATACGACCGAATATCAAAAGTAACGCTTAATCCATGTATTTCAATCTCTAAGAACAACTCCATTTATAAATTAGCAGACAATACGGACGATGGATTCCTTTAACATTTTTTTTTGGCAATATCATGATCAGAGAGAAAATTAATGACAATACAGTTCATATAAAAACTTTAAGTTCTTTAGCTTTACATGATTATTATTCAGCACTTTACATGACAAATCCTGTTCTGGATGGCTTGAATTCTATGCTGTGATACGATCTTAATTTCATGCGTTTGAAAAACCTTGTCTTTAAAGACCCCTCATCAAAATCTGATTCTCATTATGAGGTTGATATCAAGATAAATATGTATATTACAAAAGAACTAATTCGCATACTGTACTGAACAATCTATTTGTAAACAAATCAAAATTCGTATAAACTTTTTAAAGCTGTCAACAAACTACTAAATTGAAACATATATGCACACACACACACTTCGACGGGATTTGGGGTGACACACAACTACAATTAAAGTGATACCTTGACTGACGCCGAACAAACCATAGTATTTGTGGTAGGTCTTCTGTAATGTGCTCCGCACGCCACAATACACAGATGCCTTCATGATTTGCAGCTTCCACTAGAAATTGGGCCTCTACTGAATGATATTTCGTTCTCACAGAATGCAGCATGTTGACGTCAAAATCAGCAAACCTGTAACAGAAATCCATTCATTAATTACATCCAGTCGCCCATCTACCTTAATTTTGTGCACAATGTGTACTGTATATATAGGGAACTTCATTCAGTCAAACCAAAGAACATAAAATATACATATTCAGCCCAACATCCGTATCAAACTACAGTAGAATTCGACGAGGTATCTAGTTTATAAGAACATTTTTTTGTACAAAATATTGAGTATCGTTGACTTTTAAAGCCTAAATGGAATTTCTTTTCAGACAAGTTAAAAGAAAATTAAAAGATTGCAGCTCCTGACCACTGTCACTTTATAGCTACACAATCTCGAGTTTCATTTATGTATATACGAAAATACAGCATAAACCTTATGTAACGTCATTGTTGAAGGCACTGTCAACGAAAGTCAATCTTTTTGCACGTACCGACCCTTTAATCATCCATGGACTTGCGACGTCATAATATGTCCAAGATTACCAAACTAGATATATTGAAAATTCAGACACACGTTCACTCATATCAGTTCAACAGTTTTCTCATTTTGATGTTCCAGCGGAAGTGCGTTCGCTTCGATACAATTCTGATAGAACTAGAAAAGTTCCGATACATTTATTTTATGACTTTGGTTTATTCAGTGAGTCGTTCCCATACCAATAATAAAAGGACAGAAATGAAATAATAGAAATTTCTCAGATACTACCACGAAATTTACACAATTCTGATGTCTTGTATCGCAGTTTTGCTATTCTAATACTATACTCAACCTACTGATTTCCAGTCTACATAACCACGATCAACTTATGGCAACACGTTAAATTTATTATTCTAAATTCATAATGCGTGAAAGATATTTTTTAGTCGATTTTACAATTTTACATTTGTAATAAGGTTACCGTAATTTAGTAGATTGATTTCACGATTTAAATTAACTCCAGAATCAAAGTATGTAATACGCTTAACTGAACAGCTAATAAAAAAGTTGACAGAGCCTAGAGCAGTCAAAATGTCACCTGACCGCTGGCTATCTGAAAACAATACACTTGCAATTAGACCAGATAATAGTATTGCCTTGTTGAGGGACATTAAATTTTTCGTTTGGGGTTTCACTTCATTGGTTTAAATATTTTGTGATTGAATGTTTTTTTCGGGGGGGAGGGGGGGCGCTTAAAAACTTGATCTTGATTGTAATGTTCTGAAAGGAACTAAAGCGGAGTGCCGTATAATAAGGTGGCGCCAGTGCTCAAATTTTTAAGTTTTTCGTTAGTTTTACTGAGATGCCAAAGATTTGACCGTTTGTAATGAACTCGAGTTGTAAAAGGGAAAAACTACGTTAACTAAAAATGAGAACAACGCTCAACTATACAGAAAGTTGTGCAGTAGATGACAAGTCTTGTTAACAAGAAACTGCACTGTACTCCTTGGGTTATATAGTTACGGGGCAATTGAAAGGCTTAATGGTATCATTTTGTAGGAATGAATACTTTTATTCGTGTTTCAGACTTTCTAGTCAGACATTACCGACATAACCTTCCATTCACAATTACAGACACTTAGATAGTTCGAATTTTTTTAATGGTGCCATGCAGCAAAGCACGAAAATGTTAAAATACAATTCAAAATCGTTCAGTCTAAGATATTAAACATATTCATGCATTTATGTTATATCCCAAATTCGTTACACAACGTAAACTATTATTATGGAAAACATTGACTTCTTTAAATAATTTTAAAAATATCTTTTATATAGTGTGTTAATTTTAGCAGTGTTTACCTCAACAGTTAAATATAATGAAATACAACAGGGCAACATATCACATATATATTAACATTTCTGCGTTATATTACCAAGCATTTACTACACCCGTTAATGACATTCTGCAAAGAAATTCCTTTGCTCGAATAACTGGTTAAAGTTAAGTATATCTTAGTTTAACCAGACCACTGAGCTGATTAACAGCTCTCCTAGGGCTGGCCCGAAGGATTAGATTTATTTTTACGTGGCTAAGAACCAATTGTTTACCTAGCAACGGGACCTACAGCTTATTGTGGAATCCGAACCAAATTATAGCGAGAAATGAATTTCTATCACCAGAAACAAATTCCTCTTGTTCTTCACTGGCCGGTCGGAGATTCGAACTCGCGACCAACAAAGTGGTAGCTGAGAACGGAACCCGCTCACCCAGCGAGGAACTTCGAATAACTGGTACAGCGGAGGAATCAACAAGCAACGTTGAGTGTAATGGATTATCTTTACTGTTACCCACACTTAGGACCCAAGCCTCTCAGACAAGGGCTGGCGGAGAAATATATACGAACATTCCCACGAAAACTAAAAGCATTTTTCAAACGCATACACGCTCTCTTTCCTATCTGTTGGAAAGTTTCAATCCGCTTCATATCTATGCATGAGTCAAGTTTATCAGTTGAAACTCAGTCCTACTATAATAGAGTATTCAATCAATAAAGAGCTGCTGTGCTTGTCTCATTGAAATCAGATACTTCGACAAAGATCAGCAACGTTTCAATACCTTTAAATACGAGATCGATGATGTGTCCTGTTTATTGTTAACGGCACTCGTGGCCGTTATGCTGTAGCGGTTGTATTAATCACGTTACATCCCTTGGTATCATGACTATTTTAGTCTAACCTCCAATAAAATTAGTACTCACGTCAAGACAGATAAGAACCAAGAAAGTACATTGGAGTAACAGGTGAAATAAACATGCATAATACTATAGGGAATTTACTTTACAATACTTTCTTGAAACATTTACTTGCACCAAACATCAAAGTTTTTGGTGAGGAACAAGTATAACAGCCATAGCTTTACCTAAAAAAAAAAAAAAAAAACAGAAGCATAATCTATTGTGCTAATGTGAAAGATTTGTTACAGTACTGGAGGCTTAAAAATAAACTACTGTACTTACCAAGGTACAAAAATCCTTCAGGTTTTCCTACTGCAAGATCCATAATTCTGGTTTAACTTTCAATAATTTTACAAATTCGCAATATTTTGGACGTAACAATAGTTTAACTATTCGTAAAATTATTTAAATTAAGAACATATGATGGCAACATTTTTATGATCAAACCTGTACATCACTTTTAAACAAACTACACAAATTCAATAGCTAGTACGACGAATAAATAATCAATGCAGAAGCTAACGTTGCTCAACTCAAATTGTACCTAATATGCTTAAAAATGGCAGTAAGTTCTAAGTTACCTAACCCCCCCCCCTATTTCAAAGATAAAATTTAACATAAAAACTGCTTATCCGAAGAAATTGGGTGACTCATGCCAGTATTGCCCATTGCCCTAGTGCGTACGAGTGGTAAGGTGTTGAAAAGGACTCAAGCCCTGCGTCGACCACTGGACTCCGACCCAACCGAAAAGAGAACAAAAATAGTAACGAACTTAATTTACAAGAAAAAAAAAACAAAAAAAAAAAAACGGATCTTAACTAGGTCGTGACCCTAAAGGGTTTTCGGGGGTCGTTATCTAGGTCTAATATTTCTTGGGGGCCATTATCTTAATATATTTACAGTCTTTTGTTTGTTTTTAAGGTAACCCCAAACGGGCTTGTACTAAACACGCCGCAAAGGTGGATCCAAACCAGGTTAAAACCCTGGGTGGTCACTACCTAGGAAAGATGTAAAAAAAATATTTGAATCACAAGGTCGTGTCCTCTTGGTTAACGATTCAAACTTACGCGTACAGCAATCAGTCCAATTCGGTTTTCAAACCATTACCGCATAACATTCTTTCAAATACTATTTCATCAATGTGACAAACTCCAATCGTACCTCCAACATCGATGTCTGATTATTAAAATGTGAAACGGAGTACAAGTAATTTACAGATCATCTGCTAAGTTTCTTAAAACATACCGATCTTGATTCGGCTTCTTGTCATGTCCTAAACCAAGACCATTAGGTTTAAGTATTTGGTTAAAAATTTCTGTGTTTTACTCAAAGTTACGTACACATTTGCCATCTATCCTTTACCATTCGTTTCACCACCAATATGACTATTTTGACAAGTTACCTGGCATCAACATTACTACCACGTACTGATGGAATTCTACAATTTGTCTACAGCAATCCGTGGTAAACCCAATTAACAAATAAATGTGCAGGTCCTTTTGGACACTTGCGGCGACCGGAGAAAGTTGCCTGCTGATAAAAGGTTTGGTTTGTCAGGACCCACGGGTTTGAGAGAAGGTTGGGCCGACATTACCCTTCTCCACAGTACCCCTTGGCAATCGGTAAACTTTGGTTCTGCTAAAATCACAGTGAATTTTTTTTCTTAAAACATTAACGACCAAAACTTTGTAAAACTATGACACGAGAACACTTTTCTGAGTAGTGAAGTCAGGCCCGGCCCCTTTCGGGACTTATATACACGTAACACTCATTAATAACATACTATTGTAAAATACAAGTTACTATACTTTAAGACATGAATTTACATATATGCTGTCAACAAACGCAAGGGTGTTCTTTTCCACCCATTCAAGGGCAAATCTTGACTTTCATATTTACGGTCAAATGTTTTAATGCAATAAAAATCTCCAAATTTACTTACACATTAATCTGCAAAAACAATATACGATCTTAAAAGCACTAAAGCAATGACTGCTTCATCAAGCGAGTCATTTCAAATCGTCACTATGGAGAGTTCTATCTAAATGTTCAAAGCCTTAAAATACGACATACGAAACCTTCAGTCGAACCATGGGGCGGATTCTTTTTGCAGTCTACCTCAGTTCACTATTCCTAAATCCTGTTCTTAAACACAACTTAAAAATCAAAGCTATTGCAAGGAGTCACAACCTACACCAGCTTTGGGGTATATTAGAAACGGGAAAAATCTCTAATTTTGCAAAGCGAACTTCAGGTTAAAAGTTACATTGTGTCCTAGTTCTTTACTAGCTGCCCCACTCAACACTCTCTCGTCTATTGTAAGTTGCTGTCATTCACTAACATGTTCACAATAGTAGTAGGCATTCCACTACCAGTTTTCGGGAAAAATATATTTTTCCGGCTAAATGTCCTGAAACAATATCATCCAAGTAACCTTATGTAATTAACCTTACCATAGTAACTGCATATACAAGGTTAAATTACGCAAAAGCAATTAATTCTCCTCCCCCCCAAAAAAAAAACCACCTCTCCCCTTACCGCAAAACTAAACGGCGATAGCCTGAGTCATGCCCCTCCTTGCAAGATGGACAAAACGCTAACTGGAAATTCAATAAGTCAACATTATCTGTTACCACATATCGCAGTGACTGACACCTGCAACTAGTCATATTTCACACGCTACTGGCGAAGATATTTGGTCAACAAATTAGCATCTCAATATTTAACCATAAAGCTCAACACCATTAAACGAAATGAAGCACGTAACAAACTGAAAATACCTTTGCTATGTAGAATCACTAATGATGAAAAGAATTTTACACCTTCAAAGTCAACCACTTAACCCTTCCCGTCCCGCCGACGACGTACCGAGTGATGAGTCTTACGACTACTGGTCTTCTGTACGTCCTCACTGGCTTGCTGCTCACGGGCCTAACTGACAAGAGTTGCCATACCCGCAAAAATTATGGAATTTT
This sequence comes from Macrobrachium rosenbergii, assembly GCF_040412425.1. Classification (NCBI taxonomy): domain Eukaryota; kingdom Metazoa; phylum Arthropoda; class Malacostraca; order Decapoda; family Palaemonidae; genus Macrobrachium; species Macrobrachium rosenbergii. The sequence continues at coordinate 37,044,590 of NC_089787.1, read as the reverse complement.
ACCTGAAGACAAGGTACATGTACATTAGACTTACGGGAAATATTATGGCACAATCTGTACTACTACATTTTTAATGAAAGCTTGAGGTTTAAGTAACCACAGGTATCTGTAATAAAAAAGATCTGAAGATAAACAGCTTTTAATGACTGACTGTTCGCCTGTTATATATATTGTGCATGCATGATACTCATAAAAAACAGACAGAAGCCATATAAAACCTCCAGGAATTCGTGACAAGGTCACCAGTCATAGACCAAGGACCGGTCACACGAACATGAAACGTTCAGACCATTCTCCTGAAAACTTCGTTACCTCTGTTGATTTGAATAGTGAAATAAGTACTTTGCAGTTAGTTGATTGTGGCGGATGGCAGTCAGGGTTGAAAAGCAGTTTGTACAGTCACTAATAAGAATTTTAACGTCTTTCGCTCGAACTATCAAACTACCACAGATTATACGTATCTGTTTCAACACCAGATAACGAATTAGAAGCCAGTTCCCTATACTTACCCCCACATGGTATTAACAAAAAGTTGCCAACACCTGCACGAATTCTTTGCAGTCTGGTCCCCAAAAAGAACAATCCGAGTGCATAAACCTGTTTGGATGAACCATACGAACCAAAGCTTAGTTGGCTACATGGGAACCCAAAATCTCCTTATTCAACCAGGTAAAAGGACTACCTACTGGGTGTGGGGGCAATTTGAAATTGTAAAATAGGCGTCGATCGAGGCAAAAGGGGAACCTTTCAACGGATTTAATTTGGCAGATATTTGAGCCAAAATAAGCGCCATATATATACACCAAACTGCTTGACCCTAGAATATTACTGCAAAAAATCATCTTGTATTAAACAACATAACTAATCATGTGCAGAAATCCATTGCAATTACCGCTAGAGAAAATACACTACAACGGAACGAAACTGCTCTACCCACGTAAGTAATAACAATATTGCTTACAGTTGATAACAAGAGCTTCAACCTAAATGAAATTTATCTTTAGTTAAAAAAAAGTCAAATCACAAAACTTTTTTTTCATTCAAATGGTAAAATTACAGTTAAAATATAGGACGGTTTGGTGCCCCGTTAAAAGTAATAATTAATGACTTGCTACTATCTCGTTAAGTAAATGGACGACTGAGGCTTGGCTATACAAGAGTTGGAGATGCTTGTGGAAGAAATTATTTCGTCGCTTTATAAAGGCACCGATAACTACTCACAGGCCTAAAACTAATCTCCTCAGGCTATCATAGTTTTAAAATCATACAACAATGCAAGGAAAGTATCTTAATGCCGCAACACAGAAATATACCTCAAATTGTACGCAATAAGAGAAATCGTAAACAAGAAGCAAACGTTGCTCTCACAACTTGAAATACATACTGCTCCAGTACGTGATATTTTCAAGACAAGGTGCAATACCACTGAACTGGAGAGAACCATTCACATTTCAATATTTTCTTCAGTTCGTTTTAAAATCTCATAAAAGTTGTCAAACTGGAACCACATCTGAATTCATTCACCATTACCATCGGTAGTGAGAGAGAGAGATATGGGGGGGGGCGGTTGTCTGACGAGTACCCTCTGAATGATAACCTCGTTGTCGTTATTCGATATTTCTCTTTCTGTATTTACCCGCAGTAGCGGCCAATAAAGTTTGATTAAACATCAGGCACAAAGACGTTCATTCCTCGTCCAGGGAATGACTGGTCTCCCTTTGTGGGGCGGGCACAAAAAACTACGAGAGAGAGAGAGAGAGAGAGAGAGAGGGGGGGGGAAGGGGAGTTTGAAGACAAAACTTAAATACCATTCTTGTACGTCGTCTGTTAGAATAGAAAAATCTCAATTTTTTTCTTCTACAGTAATCCCCTGATAATAAGTTAACTGGTAGGTGTGGCTGCTACCGCGAACTATCAAAGGAGGTAGTAAACGGGCGATCAAAGACGGTTTTTAAAAGCTGCCACTTAATTTCTGATAAAAATCACGAACGTAAAAGAATACCAAAACTTTTGAATAATGTGTGTATACAGTATATATTTAACGTCTTTCGCTCGAACTATCAAACAGTTATCACCAACGATCTGTGGACCCTACGCTCCCAAGAAAACAGCAAAAACTCTTGAGAGGCTAAACATCCATTCGTAATCTGGCTAATCCTACTGGCAACTGTCACCATAAAAACACCCAAGAGAATAACAACAGGTCAAAGGAATCTATCAAAAACACTTGCCTGGGGTCACTGAATATACAGGAAACGCCCCACTTCTGACAACGTAAAATACTGCACCTTGAACCCACCTACATCGAACAACCTCAATATAAAAGGCGATTTTTTGACACGCATATAATGACCTTTTAACCGCTTCGTCAGATATCAAATGCAACAAAATCTTCGAAAACATGCCAGACTTAAAGTGATTTTGGATTAAGCCAGCCTTGCGATGGCAGGGCTCCTAACCCTGCTTATTCAAAACATCGTAGCCCCCAGACATTTTTAAGGCTGTTCACATTTACTCGAACATCATAAACTTACACAATGTATCCTCCCCAAGAATATTAGAAAAAAACAAACTTCAATCTCCTTGGTCTTACCCGCGATCGGCCGAAATTCCTTCACGTACCTGTTCGAGAACGTACACCATCATTGTCAAGCTGCCTGTTAACTCTAACTGCCGGAGTGTTCTGCCAAGGAATGGCTTCGGCCAATCAGTGGCTTCCGTTGTAGTTCCATATTCAACTTCTATATCGCCTTCTTTCATTGGCTGTAAGCATTATGTTTTGATTAGGATTCTTTGTAAGGAATTCTCTCATTGGCTGGTGGGGCAGCAACTCATTACTAGGAAATTTTTTTCCTATTCATTTTTTTGCCCTCAGTATTTTTTTTATATATGGGAATCGTTTTCTGAACATGTATCCAAACGAATGAATAAAATAATTAGGTGAGTACCTCCATACAGAGGGAAAATAAATTAACCGGGGAAAAATAAGAGACGTAATTCTAAAATTATACACATAAATACACGAACAAACATTTCTATGAATAAATTTATGAATATATACATACTGTACTGTACATACAAATGCATATAGCCTGCGCATACATGCAAGTGTATAGCACATTCACATTGTTGTAGATATACAGTAAAAGGTAAATACACATTAATACATATGCTCCTAAGCCGAATATGTGTACATATGACTCTACATATTTACATAGGTATATACATGTGTTTTGCCTGAATTCATATGTGCATGTGCAACTGATTGAATACGTGCCATACTTTCAGCCATACACGCTACTTAGAATTATACACACGTGGAAATGCACGTGTATGCATAAGTAAGTATTTAAGGTATATATGTAAGTGCATATGTATATGCACAAGTATGGATATTTGAAAAGACACATGCAGACAACATAAGACGTATGCATACGTGTGTAAACATGTATGTATATTCAGATTTGCATGTAGAAGTACATACATACATATATACATACATACAAACCAACTGATAAGCTGCTTCTGTCTAAAATTTAGCATAAATCTAAAAGCCACGTCCCTCTGAATGAAAACCTATTCAGTTGGAGCGTCATTTGGCTGAACTTTATTGCAATTCATAGGGTTAATAAGAGAGAGGTTCGCCACTTAGCTTTCAAGGATTTATTTTGGGAAAGACTGTATACTCCATAGCAGATTCTTCTAAAGATTCTTGATAGTCTGATTCCATGGTATAAATTATATAGAGCAGTTGCTTTGAAAAGTGACATCAGGGTTGACCTGGCGACTCCTCAAGTAATATTTGATAGTTTGTTTTAAAGTTAGGGGTAATTTTTCATAAAGTTGAACGCATTTCTGCCTTTATGTAAGCAATATGTGCTATGCAACTCAAGTTTATTTCAAAGATTAAACATAAGAACTTCAATTTAACTGACAGAAAACTGGACGTTTACTGACGATGCCCATGTAGCATGCCCAGCATGTCATGAGTTGGAGGTTAAGAGAGCAATGAAATTATAGGAAAGGTGGAGAAAAATTAAATCATTAAAACCATTTAGCTTCAAATTCATTTGAATTTCTTACACAACAAAATTTAGTTAGGATACTTGTCATCATTTCCAAGTTCTGAAGTATTTCAGTTTTGTACGTAACATTTGCCACTGCCATGCTACCACAGAACGCTGACAGCTCTCTCTCCAGCAATGCTTTGGACTCTCAATTCTTATGGAGGGATGGATTTTTAAACCCTACACACAGTTGGTCTAAGTTACATACAAGTTTACAGGCAAGACTAATATACTGTGATTGAACTTGGTATTGCTCATCGCGTGAATGAAGGAGGTTCTATATGTCCTGTACTGTCCAGCAAGTCAAGATCAGTCCTTGCACTTCATCACCCTGGATATATAAAAAAAAGTCACAACCTTTCGGCTGTTAATACATTGGTTGAATTATTGTCTAATTGTCAGAACAACCTGGGTAGGTGATAAAGGTGTGGCATCCTTTACTGATGGGAGTGCACTTTCTCTTGGTTGTTAAAGCAACCATACCACTCCAGTTCTTCATTAACAGATGAAATTTCTCATTTTCTCGGTGTAGAATGCACATGTCATTACCATTTAGTATAGTAAGTTTTGCTGGCCCGGAAATATACTCCATAATTCTGTGCACTCTATTCGTATGCAAGAGAGATGGATGTTTTGTTAATTTTGATTCACCATGAGCGTGAGGCCTTATCCTCCTCTCCTTTTTCTAAAATAGCTAGGAGGGTAATCTAACAGCACTGAAATGCTTGATTATTTCTCAAACTCTTAATATTTGATAGTGTTGAATGCCACAATACAAAATGCAGCTTGATCAATTTAATAATTAATTTGGACTCTCAGGACTGATGATTATAATCATCTGAATTATGCATCGGGCTCTCAGAACTGCTGATTGTAATCATCTGAATTATGCAGTCAGAGTGTGTCCAAACTCGACAGGGCTCGCTTTCTAACTTAATAAGTCTCTGTTTACAACCCAAACTCTATAAAACACAACTAAGGATTCAACCATGAAAGAGTAGCCACCTGCAAGCCATGACAACTCAGAAACAGACTCAAGAGAGGTACTAAACAAGTTTCTAACACTGAATTTGCCAGATTGCTGAAACTGTAAATCTGCCACATGGCAAGAAATGTGGGCCAGGTGTTTTGCCATGGAAGTTACTTGACCACATCTAAGATGGTGGGGGAAGGGTGTCTAATCACTCAGATGATATGGGGCCTAGGTACATGTTCTCCTGGTGTGTAATCCTCTTTAACTTTCTTTAAATCTAAAGTATCGGGTGTAATGAAACTGACAGCACTGAAACGTGCACGGCAGTGTACACTTCTCATTTCTGCAAACTGTTAATTACTTGGTAAGACGTCTCACTTTACACTGCTGCTTGGACAGTAGAAATAATCAAGATATCCCCAGTGCTGGATTTGACAAGGACTGCGATTGGGGGTCCACGAGATCACTGACTAATGGTAGTCAACTCAATCTAGAAATACAGTACATTATATGTGTCTTTTATGATTCAAAAGGTAACATGGTAGGAGACCAATCAGCAATCTAAGCTACTCTAACAAAGGAAACGTAACATTCACTCTACAATACAATAAAGAAAGGAATCATTGTCCCGACCTTGTAGAGTAACGTAATTACGTTTGTGAAGCCAGCCTGTAAAAATTCCTGAATTTTACCTTGGGAGTGCTTCCTACCTGCTTACGCAGGTCTGCAGTTGTGAGATGACCCTGCTAAAGTTTTTGAAAACAAGAACTCTAGTCTGGAGCATTAGACCTTGTCCGCCTGAGATACAAATGTGACTTTCCGGCTGTAATTCACACTGCATGTGTGGATATCATGTGTAGCATTAAACTTGACACAAGCCTATTCAAGAAAGACCTAAGAGACTACTAGTTGTTACAGAATAAAATGCTGAATCAGCATCCATTTCAGCATAGTACTTGGGATGATACCCATTCCAAAATAAAACCAGTATCCAACTCACAAAGGCTAAAAAAAATTAGAAAGGCTATGTATAATTATGCTGTGCATTTTGCATAAACTTGAATCAGAATAAATAGACAATACCCACCCCCAAAGTTAAGTATATCTTAGTTTTACCAGACCACTGGGCTGATTAACAGCTCTCCTTGGGCTGGCCCGAAGGATAAGATTTATTTTACGTGGCTAAGAACCAGTTGGTTACTTAGCAACGGGACCTACAGCTTATTGTGGAATCCGAACCACATTATAGCGAGAAATGAATTTCTATCACCAGAAATAAATTCCTCTAACTCTTCATCAGCCGGCCTGGGAATTGAACTCCGGCCCATCGAGTGACAGTCCATGTATATACATACACACACACACACACACACACACATTGCAAAAGTATTAGTTACCTCTTCCAAGAGAAATACTTATGATTCAGACCATCACCGAATGATAGCCTGCTTATAATCTGCCATAAACTTGAATCCATTTATGAGCTTCAGTGCCTATGTTGTAAAACTATTGAAGCTTCGACCTACTGTGCTGCTATTTCAAAACACCATGTTCTTTGTCTTATCTTCTTACTTATAATGTTAAATATAAGTATTGTTAAATAGCATATTTATACATTCCTTTTCAATTTTTCAATTCTAATACAGAGAAATTTTTGAGTATTCGAAACCACCTTTTAGCACGTTAGTAATCTTAGCGTTTTGAATACGAATGTGAAAAGTTTTTCAATAAAAAATGTGAAAAGGTAAACAGTAGTAAAACTGACTACTGTGCATATATTGTAGTTGATTTTAGTAACCGTTTATACATTCACTATTTAATCATAGACAAATAATTAAATATAGGACATTGTTTCAGTATACCCTAAAGAAAGGGAACTCAAACCCGAGAGGGTGGAAGGTCTTAGTATAAAGGCCACGGTTTAATCCAAGGTAAAACATTGGTTAAAAGAGTAAAACCTGGCATAACGCTGATAAATGTAGCATTTTAGTTAAACCACTTGATACAAACAGAAAAACAGACACGTCAGTCAGTTAAGCAAGACGTAATTTAAAAGAGCAACGTGTAGTCGCAACTACGCCTGACGTGTGAAGGTTGGAGGTTTGAAGGCGGTAACTCTTAGCAAAAACAGATACGGTTAAAGGTCTGCCTGCTGAAATTTAAAAGTATCTGATGCGGGAGGCAAAAGTACGTTATGCAGATAAAGAAAGAACGGAGCAATGGCCGAGTTAAAATTTATAGGAATAAAAATTATGATTCAGGAGTGGTGTTCAAAGCCATGCCGGGAATGTTGAAGACTGAAAAAAAAGGAATGGTGAAGAGGAAGAATAGGATTTTTCTTTAAATTTGGCGAGAGGTTGATTTTGATTCGACATGATAAAAGCCTGAGAGAGGGGGACGAAGAGGTTACCATAAATGTGAGAGAATATGGCTGGTCACACAATTTCTTGAAGCGAATATCTACACGAATTTCAAGGAAAAAAAAAAGCAATTTTCATATGAACGAATAGCAAGAGAGGTGTTATTGGATAAACAAACAGATTTTAGAATAAAATATGCAAATTAGAATTTTCTTAACAACGAAGAATTCGGTTGCAGTCAGTGAAGGACTATTTTCAATGACTGTTATTGACAGGAAAAATGTGTGAGCAATGCAAGAATTAGTTGTATATATATGATATGTATATATATATATATATATATATATATATATATATATATATATATATATATATATAGTCTGAAAATAAAAGTAAGATTGAAAATTTAATGTGGAGGAACCTTCCCCTCCTGTGACGGTGCAACTATACAGCCAATCAGAGACCGTATTCTAAAGGATGCGTTGAGTTTGTAAGAAAGGTATAACTATCTTTTCTTGGGCTTTAATAGTTGAAGACCACTTACTAGGTGGTGTGAGATTGTTTGCCTAAAAAGCGTGACAGACATGATTATATTTTTAGTTTAACTATGTGGAAGATTGCTTTTATTTTTTGTTTGACTAGGTGGAAGATTGCTTTGAAAATGAATGCCCTTGTCGGGTTAGTCAAGAAACTCTGATATTATGACTAGAAACCACCACCATGATATAAAAAAAAAAAAAAATGCAGAGAACTGGAACAGTTTCACATGTGGTGATGTATGATGACTGTCCATTTTAGTCAAACTCAAACAAAGGCCTCCAAAAAGCATGGTGGCCACCCTCACAATGAAAGCAAACCCTTCCATCCTACACAAAGTTGCCGTTTATAAAACGTTCAAAATATCCCCCTTATTTGAGTGTGGATTATTACATGAAGCCATGTTTTCTCACATTTGAGTGACATCTTCCTCTATTTTTTATTTACTTAATAAAACTCCCACCGTAAATGCATGGATTTTACGAACATTTTTATATGAGTAAAAATAATCTTTCCACTTTTGACTTTTACCGGAGATTTAAAGCACCCACTGCCAAGAAACCTTTCACCCCAAAACACATTGCTATAAATAGTGTCGTAAGTAAAGATGATTGCCTGCACATGATCGTCATAACGAGCAGATAGAATCAATATCAATGAAAAATATTATTTTAGAAATTAAAATATCTATAATGGGAAAACTATGTATTAATTTTAATACGAGCTCCATGAAGGAAGTTACTGGTGATAAACTATTTCCTTTTCAATGTAACGGCAACCGGCAGGTACGATCCTACCACAACCAACTAAAACCGGATTCCGCGACACCTTTGACAAGAAATCTTTTCAGTACTTTTGTTTTCAACGTGTAAAATTCACGCCAAACTTTTATTTAACATTCAAAAGGATAAAAAGAGCTAAATATCGTTAATAACCTACGAATTAGCGCGTTATGAACATAAATGGAACAACTGACTACTCTAGTAGTACCGTTTTGGAAAGACGGTGATTGGTGAGTTTTTGGCGGCGTTGTTGTCCTCTTCCTCACCACCCGGGACCGTTTGCGGCCTCACACTCCTGCGAGAGCGAAGAAGAAGAAGAGCGACCGCTTCCGTCTCCATTCTCGTCTGTGCTCCTGCGTTTGATCAAGGTTTCTTCACCATGCCTGGCGTCCGTCAATCCGCCCGAAGGAAGGCTGCCGAGCCTAAGGAGGACGTGCCTCCCGTCAAGAAAGAAAGAGCTACCAGGGCCAAAGGTAAGCACGAAGGGGAAATGTCATGACAATCGGCGGTTTTTGCGTAAATTCACGTTAAAGTTGAGGTGCTCTTCCTTGTGGGGCGGTGTTGCGCGGGAAATTCAACCTCGTTATAGTGAACCGTTGCTGTTCATTGCTTTTGGTCAATAAATTTTTCGCTTAGCTCCCAAAGGATTACGTTGCTGACTAAATTAACACAAGCAGCTCGTCTCGAATGGGCTTATTTATTCCCTTCTACGGTTTTATTTATTAATGCAGCCATTTTTAGGAGAGCTTGCAGTCACGCGGTCGGTTATGAAAGTGAAGGGGTTTCGTAATTTCCAAGGGTGGCGAGATTTTGTATGCTGCTGCACCTCCATGAATTATAGACTGCACAGTTATAAACAGCCAGCGCATTGAGTTAAAGATGGATGTTAAACGCTTAAAGTTACATCTGGATAGAATTGCTTCCAGTCTAGTATGTTTAATTTGTAGTTGAAAACGGCCTAGGTTAGGCGTTGCTAGCTGCATGTTCAGCTCCCCGGAAGGTGTTCAGCGGTCAGGCCCATGCTTGATCTGATGTAGGGAAAAATTATTGTAGTTATTGTAGCCTACGCGAACTTTGGTGGTCTTGACTTAGGCTACTTCATTTAAAACAAATTGCTGTCGTATCTTTTTATTTTCACCAGGATAAGTTGGCCCTAGTGCAGATTCCTGAGATGTGTGCTAGTATTGCCCCAGCCCCGTTTTTTTTTTTTTTTGCCATCCCCCTGTTTTTTTTTTGAGATTATTTCCAAAGAAAATTTTTTTTTTTTTTTTGGCTTTTTCCATCAGTTTACCCAAGTTGAACTGATAAATTGCCTAGGTGAGATTAGATTGGGACTGCAAGTAATTTGGGTGTGGGAAACATAATGAGATTATTTTCAAGAAAATTATATGGTAAGTTTTTTAGATATGGCATCCTGCTTTTTTCAGGGAAAGATCTCGGTACTCGGTTACATGTCTAGAAAATGTGGCCCTAGTCAAGTTGAACTGATAAATTGCCTAGACTTTTGGTCATGATGAGTTGGTAACTTTAAATACAGGCCCATTGTTATTTTGTTCGAAGCTGCATGGAATGACATAAGCTGACTTAATAACTTTTTTGTGGATGGACTAGGTTGATAAATTGATGGTATTGTGAGTAGGTCAATTCTATTATTTACACCTTATTCTGAAGATGAAGCCTGTTCATATGGAACGAGCCCACAGAGGCCATTGACGTGAAATTCAAGCTTCCAAAGATCATGGTGTTGGTTAGGAAGAAGTAAGAGGAGGTAAAGGGAAATAAAGAATGAAAAGATCTTGCTTATTAAAAAATGAAAAATAAATTAATAAATATATAATGCATTAACACAAGGTGAATAGTATTAGGGTAGTTAGGCAATGCATCTTTGCTTGAACTTTAACTACTTCTAGTTCCAATTGAGCAACATTCTCAGGGAGACCGTTCCAGGGTCACACGCTGTGAGGAATAAATGACCTGGAACTGTGAAGTTTGATACAGTACATTAGCCTATTTGTATTGTGATACTGGATCTTGTTGGTTAATGGTCACCTTTAAAATGTAGTTAGTGGATTTTTTGGGCATGTAATACATTGAACAGTCCTATATTCTTTGGGCAAGTATGTGATATGTTGAAAAGTCCTAGGGGTTATTTTAAATTACCCATTTGTGATAGTACACTAATTACCTGTTTGTGGTACTCTAGTGCATTAACTGGTGAGCAGTGTTCATGATTGAACTTGGAGTCCTTGGTTTTTTAATCCATTGCACATTAATTTACGTAGGTATTTTTTATAGTAAATTGGGTATTGTCATAATTGAATTTGGAGTTTTTTTTTTTTTTTATCCCATAGCACATTAATATACTTTGGTATTAATAGTCTATCTTTGACTATATTTTGACCATTACTGTAATGTTCCCTAGACTGCAAGTGGTTTTGTAGTATAGTCTTATCCTGTCACACAGAGTAAGACTTCATCCTATTGATGCACCAATTAACTCCAAAGAAACACTTTTCCATTAAGTATTCCATAGTATTCAAAGCTTTGCCTTATTACAATGAATTGAGATTACATTGCTGGTTCATGTTTCAGTTGGTTACTGCACAATGAACACAAGTTTAGATGTGTACATATAAAATGCTTCACAAATCTGTAATGAAACCCTGGTATGGACCTCCACTTCAAACTATGTATAAAAAGTCTTAGTAACATTGGCACAGACTTTCTCCATCACCCAATAGCATTGGCACGGTCAATGTACATAAACCATGCTCCATCACCCAGGAAATCTTAAAAAGCTAATACTGAAACCTTAAATTCTGAAAGGTTAGATTGGTAGGTGGTGTTATAAAATGGCAGGGTTTTGCAGGGAAAAATGTTTACATCTGTATTGGTGGTGGGTGCAGCTGTTTATTTACACTACCCACCATTAATTACATGCTTGGTAAAAGATTTTAGGTCGTTACTGGGTAATATTTTGTATTTTAACTTGTTTGAAAGTTTCTTGGAACTTTGAAATGCGAACTTTCAGTGTACCAGATATATCATGTTGCTGGAGTTGCATTTAGTCTATAGCAAGCTGTAAAAATAACTAGTGTAGCCCTCCTCCACTCATATTCATGAACTTTCATACACCAGATGAAATGAACAGTACTGTATATATGAGTGACTTTTAACCCAAATATTTCATAAGGTATTTTCAGTAAATTTTTGGTCTTCATAAATTTTTATGTAGTGCTTTAATTCATTCATTCATTGATTGGGATATATATAAAGGCATGATTTTGGTTACTGTTATTACAGGAGGTAAGAAAGCAGAGGAAGAAAAGAAACCAGCAAAGAAAAATGAAAAAGTTGCTAAGAAAGAAGAGCCAGTGAAGATTGATGAATCTGAAGAAGAAACAGACAAAAATGCTGAAGCAGAGGAGAATGGTGACAAAATTGAGGACAAAGAGGAGGAGGAGGCTAAGGATGAGAAAGTTGAACCAGAAGATGCAGAAGAATCTGATGAAAAACCTGACAAAGGTGGTGGTAATGGCTAAACCATTTTATTTTTGTCTTGATATTTTCTTGATAGAGGTCATCTTTTTAGTAAGAGGAAATGTACATGGCTTTAAATTTGTTTTTTATCCAAGTTCATCCATATGATAGCTATTCAGATGTCTTGAGTTGGTCCTGGCTAACAGACTGTTACAAGTTAGATTACTGGTAAGATTGGAAGTTCTATTAGATCTAGATAAAAGCTTGGCTCTCCTTGATGAATTAGCCAACAGCTTATTACATATGTGCATCTTTACAGAAGTGGAAAAAGAAGCTGCAGCCCCAGCAAAGAAGGGGAGAGGAAAACGAGCACCTGCTAAGGTTACTGTTGAGCACTGGTAAGTTTTCTTGATTAGTGCTATATGAATGATTCTTGTTTCACTTTGTGAATTATTTTAAAATTGATTCATTAAGCAATCAGTTAGGCCAATCCTCAATTAGCAAGTCTTCAGAATGCACGTGTGGTAAAATTGTTAGTGCAGGATGCTTCACTCACTAGTTGTTCCTTTGACTTGCCTGCTGGTAGCTTATAAAGATTTTCCTATTACAGTATTAATTTTTCTTTACTTATTTTAAATTTTAAGATATTGTTTTCTGATTCTTTGCTGTACTTCAGTGTTTTATGGCCAAGAATGTTAAAATTTATATTACACCCATAACTTTTCACCCCCTCCACAAATTTTGTCTGTCAACTTCCTTTACTTGCTAATAGCTTTCATGTTTGAATTTTTAGTTTTCTGTTGAAGAAAACTATCAAACTTTTTCTGTCTGCCCTCAGATCTTAATTACTACTGATAGAGGGCTGCAAGTTGGTATATTGGTCATCCACCCTCCAATCATCAGACATACCAAACTGCAGCCTTCTAGCCTCAGTTTTTATTTTACTCAAGGTTAGAGTTAGCCGCTTTAGATATCGGTAACACTGACCACCACCAGACCATGGCTGAGTTTCATGGGCTATGGCTAAGGCCACCACTGTGCAATGGCTGAGTTTCATGGGCCGTGGCTGAAGGTTTTATACAGCATCATATGCTGTACAGAAAATTCGATTGCGACGAAACTTTGGCACATTTTTTACTTTTTTCATGTTTTGGCTGTTGTATTCAAAAGCTGTTTGCTTTTTATTATAGTATGAATTAAAAAAGGCTTTCTATAAAATGAACTACAGTTAACTAGTAACAGGCTTTGGTAATTTGCAATACAGAAAATGCCAAGTACAGTACTGTAACTAGTTAGCTTCAGCAGAACAAAGTGAACTTTAAAAACTGGATGAATATATAAAATATAGTCATGCTTACAGCATGAGTCTCATGATGAAACCTTTAGTTTGATGTCTTTGACCAAAGTTAATATATTAAGAGATTATGTAGGAAGGTTCGTGGGTTGTGAGGGTTTTTGTTTGTTAAAAATTTGCGTGAATGTGTGTTCTGAACACTGTTGAAGGCTTGGGGAAAGGTAGTTGACTGTTGACTACATTGTAAATCTTGAATGAATTTAAGCAGTACACCTTTTTAGTATTAGTTTTATTACTGCTTTGGTTTGTCTTTCAGCAAATCCTGACGTGTTTATAACCGGAATGCCGTCCAGATTACTGACGGCATTCGAGACGAGTTCCCCGATGTTGAGGTGGAGCTCAACCCTACAAAGCCCCGTAGTAAATCATTTGAGGTATGTTGGTGGGACTTATTTCCCATTATGATCTGGTATTAATAATTGCACTTCAAACGAAAGTGGATGGCAATTTTACTAGGTAATATTAGCTGGACTCCTTTACTATAGGAATTTTATAATTATGCATGTAATGCAGCATATTGTGCCAGTGGTATATAATGTATCTTTTCATGTGTTTGTAGGAAGTGTTATAATCTGTATAAAGTATTCCTATTCTTTTCCTACATTTTTTCCCCCGTAGGGGTTTATTGCCATCAGCGCACTTCATGCGGTGCACTGTAGGCATTACTTAATTATCTTGCAGTGTCCCTTTGACCTGTAGCTGCAACCCCTTTCATTCCTATTATTGTATCTCCGTTTGTGATATCAATTTATCTCCTAACAATTTATACACAGTGCAGCTGCAAGTTTTTCCTCCTGTTACACCTTTTAAATATTTTTACTGTCAATTTCAGTCTAAGGACTCATTGACCTCATAGGTACCAGCCTTTGCCTTTGGCCTAAATTCTATATTCTATAGTCCCTATATTTTAACATTCATTGTAATTGTTGTCCTGTGGGTTGGTTTCCATCTTGAGAAAGGTGTGGTGTTGGTTAGTTATTGCTGGCTGAAAGGCTTATTAAAGTGTAAATTTTGTGGCCTTAACAAGCTGAAGTTGCTCAGATTAAGTAATACCAGTGAGACTAGTGATTGATTCTGGTTCCTGATACAATAGAGTAAGTTCTTGAACTAAAAGAAAGGCCAGTTATGGCACAGTGTAGCATCATTAACAATAAGAAAGCATTAATGGTATGTTAACTGATCACATTAATTCTGCCTGGACAAAGGATGAGTGCTTATGGTTTTTTGTTTTCCCCAGATAACTGTAACATTTGATGATGGAGAGTCGGAATTAGTTTGGAGTGGCATCAACAAGGGGCCTCCTCGTAAGCTCAAGTTCCCTGAACTTGAGGAGGTTCTTAAGGAGATACTTAAGCATATGTGAAGTGCTGAAATTATGGGGTGGTATTCATTTGGTTGAGCTGCTTTAGTATATTTTAGTAGGACCAATAATTTTTTTTTTTTTTAAGTTCTACCAAATCATGAGATGTGAAGGTTACTTGAGCAATGTGATTTTGACAACCTCATCTTTAGTGAATTTTTTTCTTGATTCATCTTTAAGGAACTTGATAACTCTGTTTTGCATTTGGTTTATGAAAGTTGGAATGCAAAGGCTTAAGTGCTCCATTTTGACCAGAAGTTTTTGAATGCATTGCAGAGGGTATTGGGTGTTAAAAGGTACAATTGAGAAGACAGAATTTCCTGGAGTGCCACCCCTATTGAAGTATTGTTTAGAAATCACATGGTTTTTGATTTTCCATTGCAGACAGTTATGTTTTCTCCAAATGATTTTCTATGGTCCATTTTCCAGTATTCAATAATATTTTTTCCCTTGTAAAGTAAGAAATGAGTAATATTCTTTTAAGTTTTGTTAACTTTTTTTGAAGTGATGAATTGAGAAATTAATTTTTTTTCTCTCCATGCTTTTCAAGTTCATCTGTTTTATGAAAGCTTCAATATTGTGTTAATGCAGAAAGTACCTGGATTGTTTATCCTTGTTAGTTTTAACTCTTAAGGTTTTAAGTGCTATGATATCCATTACTGAAGTACAGTATGGAAAGATATCAATCTTTGAAATTTATGCTAAACATATCCATTAATTATTGAAATTAGGATACACCTTTCTGTATTTTATTAAAATTTTTTTAAGGTACCTTGTAGATTTCATAATGTATATTTTTTCAGAATAAAACTATTGTGAATTGCTCAATACTGACTTGACTTTTACTCTATACCCATTAAATATATGAGCATGTACTAGGTAACTAGTATAAACATTACTGAAGTGTCTTATGCAACTTGCAAAATTCTATTAAAAGCCTTGCTGTAAGCTACTACACTAATTTTTGAGACCTGTTATTACATGTAGTGCAAAGGTTAATTTTTAATTAGTTCCTGAACCATACCTATTTTTCAAAGGTATTGTTCTTTACATAATGGTGCATATCCCTTTATCAACTTATCCTGTGCTAACTAAAATACTGTGGTTGGTCTACAGTAATTTCAAGGTTTCCCTAAAAGTCTTATACTGTATAGACGGCTTTTCCAAAAGACTTATGTTTCTTAACCACCTGTGCTGAATGTAATAGTTATGCAATAGGAAAGCTAATTTCAGTTTTGCCATGCATTATCAGTATTCATTGTGTTGATATTGACAATTTCAAAGGTTTTCTGGAATGAGACTAACTGTACTTATTTGGATTAACGTTGCTTTACAGTTCCCTTGTTCATGCACTGAATAATCATAACTGGATGGATTTTGAGAAAACTGGTTATTTTGAGGATGAGTCTGCTGTCTTGAAAAAGGACCTTGAAAAGCCAAAGGTTCATATTAATATTACACTTGAATAAAGCCATTAATGGTATGAGAGAATAACTGTTAATCTCTGGCAAAAGAGAGGCATGCAAAGATTAACATAAAGGTTGAGGATGATGGGAGGAAATCTGAGAAGGGATGGGCATGGCACACTATTGGTTTAGAGTGGGTGAACAAAGTATTAAAATGGAATAATGTAATGGAGGCAGTTTTGGGAATTTTGAATGGTGCTTATAAGAACCAGAGGAAGCAATGTCATCAGCTGTGAGCCATAATTAACCAGTTATGACTTAAGTGCTGAATGATCCATTGGGTCCCAGAGGTTTGTGTTAAGCTTATAATCCATTGTCCATTCCATTACAGTTTTGACATCATAAATTCTGGCATTGAGTTTAGCAATTAATATTAAAAACCTGGTACCACAAATTCTCTCAAACATTTCAAATTTAAATTTCCATGCGTTTATGGAGCTGGTGTAATGCTGAAATTTGTAGGGTCTATGCATATAGAGGTATTAAAGGAAATCTTTAAAGTCAAAAGCCCTGTCCACATGACCAAACTGTTTGCAGACAAAAGCAAGATATTTGTCCATTGCCAAACTCGCTACTTCTGTTTGCTTTACACATCGCCGAAGTGTAAGTGGAGTGCTTTGAGCAAAGAAATAAGCCTTTACTGGGGTAAGTAACTAAGTCTCTGTCTGGGGTTAGTAACATGCACGACTGCCAGGCATATGGATGTGAGTGTAAACATTAAGCGCTATAAATCCCATTGCCTCAGTAAATCTGCACAGTAGGCAACATACAGGAGCTGCCATCAGTTTCATCAAGCATTATCATCAATACCATGGTTATCAAGAGAGACCAGCAGGTTCCTAGTGAGTGCCCTTTTCATCAATATTACACTATTATGGACACTGCACACTGAAGGTGAACTGCATTTAATTCTGTTTACAGTTAATCAGATAATACATAAAAGCAATTTTACTCTGCTTCTGACATGTATTTTGTATTGGATGTTTACAAACATTTTCCAACAGGCATTGCTTGATAAAACAGTATGGCAGCTACTGTATTTATATAGCTTTTACAATAATTTAGGTATTTTATGTCCTCTGCAGGTGATTTCAAGTATAGTATATACTGTATGCATAAAGGAGGTTGTGCATGGGTTATATATACATACGAAAACACCCTATATTGTAAATGTATTATGCCACTTTAAAGCCTTTGATTTTAAACATTTTCATGCTGAAGATATCAACAAAAGAGGGAGCTTACATAAAAGTCAATTACATGTAAAGTGCCTTGTGAAAGGAAACAATGTTCTTTACAGGTTTGATATTGAGAAGATCTTTGAGTCAAAGAAAAGAAATTTGAGTCACTACAAAAGCAGAGGGTACCAGAAAGACTCACTAAGCAGGCAATGCTGCTAATGCATCACAATGCAAAATCTAGGGTGAAGACTGGGAGCTGTAGCAGAATTTGGGGGTAAATGTTGGTATCCAGAAAAGGCCCTTTTCTCTTTATCATTCTCATGGAAGAGGATGCAATGATCTATGTAGTTAACACCAGAATCATAAGAATAGGTCATACTAATGTTTAATCGATTGAAGAGTTAAATGGAGAAGATACGAATGAAAAACGAAATTGGCAAAAAAAAAATATGTAAATAAAAAAGCTTACGGTAACTTGAAAGAAAGCCGATGAAAATGCGCGGCCAGAAAAGTGGCTATGTGGATTCATGTGAATGCACTGGGAGACATAGAGGAGAATTCAGTATCAAATAAAAACAGATGGTGTCACAATGGATGCTCAGTGTATGAAATGAGCATATGAAGACGAGAAAGTGAAAGAGCAAGCCTCAGAAGTGGAATCCCTGATAAAATGGGAAAAGACTGCTGGGCTACGGGTAAATAACAGTATCCCATATGTAAATTGAAACAGAGCCTCGATGGCTCAGTCGGTTTACAGCAGCAGCTTCAGACTTTGTAGAGGTCTGTGGCGCGGAGTTCAAACCGCGGCTGGCTGATCAGAGGCAGACACTCTGCTATCCGTGTAGACATCCCGGGATTATATATGTAATCAATGGATAGGTTTGCTTAAAAAGCAAATGGATGTTACAGACTAAATACACACAAAACAAAGCCACTACAACACCTTCTAAAAACATAACAAACATCTCACACGTCTCGAACTCTCGCCATACCCGCGCAATAACTTCGCTGCTGGGAAGAAAAGGACGTTGGGTCGGGTATGATACATGAAACTTATGTATCGGGGTCTAAGCGATGTCAGGCAGGGCAGCCGATCGAGACCACAGGTCTACCCCAAAGCCAAATCAAAGTCCTTCAAAAGAAGGCATCGTGCTTACCCCATACAAAAATGGAATAAAAGCACGTTAAAAAGAAGAAGAAGAAGAAGATATTTAAATTGAACAACGTGTTTTCAAGGTAGGAAAAAGTGGAGAGCACTAATTTTACACCTAACACTGGTGATGATGATATTAAAGAGTGACGTTTCTGCTGCACGATAACCGAAATCAGTCAAATGCTTTAAGATAAAAATATTACCACTTGAGCTGTCTGCCAACTACAGAAGCACGTGAAAAGAAAATTCATATCAATGAACTATGAGAGAGAATGAAACCCTGGACAAATTTAGTTTGGTGAAAAAGTATTTTATGTAGTGGGAAGAGGAAACATTTCATTTAAGTTTATTAATGATTTGTAATAGTGTGTTACCCTTAACGACTACTTAATATAAAATAATACAATCAGGATCAACCAAACAAGCGTTATAGTCAACATTTTTGTTCCACTGGGACGTTTCGGCTTTAACACACTAAGCCATTTTCGACCTAAAATAGAGGCAAAACACAGAAACTTAAAACTTCATACTAGCAAAATACAAATCAAAGAAAGGTCACATCCGAGAATAATTTTTTATGAACTCGATTGTGACCTTTCTTTGATTTGTATTTTACTGGCATAAAGTTTTATTGTTTTGGTGTTTTGCCTCTACTATAGGTCGAAAATGGCTTTGTGTGTTAAAAATTAAGTATACCTTAGTTTAACCAGACCACTGAGCTGATTAACAGCTCTCCTAGGGCTGGCCTGAAGGATTAGGTTTATTTTACGTGGCTAAGAACCAATAGGTTACCTAGCAACCGGACCTACAGCTTATTGTGGAATCCAAACCACATTATAGAGAGAAATTAATTTCTATCACCAGAAATACATTCCTCTTACTCTTCATTGGCCGGTTGGAGATTCGAACTCGCAGCCAGCAGAGTGCTAGCTGAGAACGGAACCCACTCGCCCAACGAGGAATGGCTTAGTGTGTTAAAGCCGAAACATCCCAGTGGAATAAAAATGTTGACTATAGCGCTTGTTTGGCTGTTCCTGATGAGATCAGATTCCTAGGAATCAATCTAAAGTAACTACGATAATACAACAAGCACTTATATATACTTTCACAGACAGTAAAAATAAAAAAAAATAAAGATGTTGAACAAACAATTGCTAGACAGTGTTTAAAAGGTTGCAACTGCACGTGTAAAATAACTGGAATAGATAGACATAAATTTCACTGTACTGTATTTTCAATCGTCATATACATAAAAAAACTAGCAAAAATGCGCCGGTTTCTTCGGCCCAATCAGTTTTCTGTACAGCATATAATCAAGGTCACGAAAATAGATCTATCTTTCGGTTGTGTCGGTATAATGCTGTATGAGCCGCAATCCATGAAACTTTAACCACGGTCCGGTGGTGGCCTGTCCTATATTGTTGCCAGACGCACGATTATGGCCAACTTGAACCTTAAATAAAATAAAAGCTAATGAGGCTAGAGGGCTGCGATTTGGTATGTTTGATGACTGGAGGTGGATGATCAACATACCAATTTGCTGCCCTCTAGCCTCGCTAGTTTTTAAGATCTGAGGGCGGACAGAAAACTAAAAGGGACATATTCATCATACACAGAAAGATACCGTAGAGGTTTTTGAAATTTTGCAAAATTCTGATATTAAAGTTGCTAGTAAATGAGAGAGAGAGAGAGAGAGAATGGTTGTTTTACCTATCGTGAAAGTTAGAAGATTTGCAAGGTGTTTATCACACCCGTTTCTTATTCACCTATGAAACTCTCAGTTGTTAATTTTTACTGTGCAAATTGTTTCTCTCTCTCTCTCTCTCTCTCTCTCTCTCTCATCTTTGATTTGGTTGAGGTAACACTCCATGATTTTAATTCAGCCATGCATATTTTGAAAACAGCCTGCTGCACTCACCTCTCTCTCTCTCTCTCTCACTGACAATATCTGTTCATCTTTGTGTTGGTCGAGGTAACACAAGGATTTTAACTCAGCCACGCATATTCTGAAAACGTGCCTGCTGCACCCATCTCTCTCACTCTCTCTCTCTCTCTCTCTCACTGACAATATTTGTTCATCCCTGAGTCGGTTGAGGTAACACTGAATGATTTTAACTCGCCATGCATATTTTGAAAACGCAATGCCTGCTGCACCCACCTCTCTCTCTCTCTCTCTCTCTCTCTCTCTCTCTCGTTAGTCTGTCATTCCTAAGAGTTTTATTCAATTTCCAAGGAAAACTTTCATGTAGCACAATAAAGGGTGCTAGAATTCCTTTACTTCACCAAAAAGCCAATTACATATTTCACAGCACTGAACTCCACAGATATAGATTCTCCATTTGGAACAAATGACATTTTCTCACTGGTTCACAATCTATCTTACCCCAAAATCGATGCTTATAAATGATTTATCTATCCATTTAACATGTTCTAATATGTAAAATGTATAGGTTTTACAATTCTCGTGCACAGAGTA
Source organism: Macrobrachium rosenbergii (assembly GCF_040412425.1). Taxonomy (NCBI): domain Eukaryota; kingdom Metazoa; phylum Arthropoda; class Malacostraca; order Decapoda; family Palaemonidae; genus Macrobrachium; species Macrobrachium rosenbergii. The sequence goes on along the minus strand of NC_089787.1, from coordinate 37,023,401 downwards.
GTACTTAGCATTCTGGAGTGGGAGAGGATTTTATATCCAAAACCTAAATGTGTCAAATTTTCTGGGCTTGTATGCTTTCTTTCTCTCTTACAATTCTCGTGCACTGTACAGCATTTAGCATTCTGAAGAGGGAGAGATTTCTATCTCCAAAACTAAATATGTCATATTTTCTAAGCTTGTGTGCTCTCTCTCTCTCTCTCTCTTATATATATATATATATATATATATATATATATATATATATATATATATATATATATATATATATATATATACAGTATATATTCATTACCTTGCTCAACATAAAAAGCTATTTTCGTTGATAGCAGATGGTTTAAGTGTGTCCCTACTATATTCAACTCTACCTAGAGCAGATCAAGGACAAACTGCAGAATAGAGGAAAGTGCCGCAGTAATTGTTCGACCTCGTTATTCGAAATGTACGTCCTAAACGATTAGTCTCAAGAACATGTACTGCGTGTGGGTCAGCCATCGGATAAAACGACAACAAAGCATCCCGCTCTCTCTCTCCCTCCCGTGCGTCAGCAGCGATCGCTCGAAGGAACGCAACTTTTACCATACAATATTCCTGTCTATTTCTTTCTAACCATTGTTGTCTCGATTCATGTACAATCACCACTACTTGCATTTGCCATGGGCATTCCGATCATGTAAGTAATGTTCCACCGAATCTTCTGTATCAAACTGTATGTATGTTTCTGTTAACCAGAAGACCCCAAACGTCTCGCCATTTGACATATATATGCTACTGCATTGTATTCATTAATCTGTCTCGAATCTCATGCAAATGTCCATATGTGGATTTCCTGGCCTTTCCATTGATATGTGTTTTATCATTGTACGTTTATTTTGTCTCTCACAATCGCCATCTGTTTGTCTGTCGACAAGCACAGATGTCCGAAACATTACTCTGTTTTTGTCTTGTCTGTGTGTAAAACTACATTTGGCTCCACCAGCCCATAACAACCATGAAGATTTGTACATGTATTGTTACGGGCCACTCTAGGAGCAGAGCCCGTGCTGGCTCAGGGCCAGCTAAATCTGAAACAACAACAACAACATGTACATGTATTCAGTTCAACCAGTAATAAACTAGACTCACCCAGCCAGTATGTCACTCAGTACCTCCCTTACACTATCCCGGCAGAAGAGTCCTGGTATGTTGGTTCTGCATCATATAATGGCCTAACTAAAATCAAGATATCGTTGACATTCTTAATCCGTTAGTCGGTACCATTACAGATTTTAATATTGAGAATATTGTAAACGTAACAAATACATTTAATAATGTAAAGCATACTAGCGATTCCAAGTTTAGTTTGATGTATCTTTATCCACCAAAGAATCAGCTGCTGTTTTGTTGGTATTTTATGCAAAACGCAAAAGACAGATATGCACAGGACAACAGTCCAGTTTTGTCCATGTGAGAGATAGGATAGACGCTTAAAAAAATGGTCTCTTTTAATATGTTTGAAAGATATATAATTGAGTCTAGTTTTATAAAAGGATGCATAAACTTGATCTAGTTATTTTATAAAAGAAATATGTAAAATGTGTAGATTTTAAGGAATGTAAGACAACAAAATAATATGCTTGTAATTTTCTGTTAAGAAAGTTACAAGAAATTTCAAGGTCAGTTGTCCTGAAAGGTTCCACCTGTTCTTCCAGGTGCCAAAATGGCATTTTGTTAGTTTGTATGTCTGTATGTCCTGTGCTTTCACTAAACAAGCATATATTGTACATTTATTTTACTATGTACCGATCCTCGGTACATAATAAAAGAAATGTTATATATATACACACACACACACACACATATATATCCAGTATGTATGTATGTATATATATATATATATATATATATATATATATATATATATATATATATATATATATATATATATATATATATATATATATATATATATAATCCACACATCGGAGGGCACTATAGTAGGCAGGAGAAGGGCGTTAGAACACATACAGGACCAGTACATACATTTATTCGTCTACGCGTTTCTTGACCCGTGGTCACATCATCAGGACATCATCTACAGTTATAAATTAAAAGGGACATTCAGCATAAATAGTTAAAAGTAAATATACACAAACATAAAAAAATTAAAATAGAAAATCAGTTGAACTTAAACAATCGCACTTAAATACATTTACACATTAAAGAACCAGTAAAAGAAAACTTAAAATGTAAACTTAAAATGAACTTAATAAAACTGCTTAATAAAAGGAACTTAAAATAAACTTAAAGGTAGAGCAGAATTGCACCTCTCAGGATGAAAGAGGAAAACACACTAAAAGAAATAGACGAATAAATGTATGTACTGGTCCTGTATGTGTTCCTATATGCCCTTCTTCTCCTGCCTATATATATATATATATATATATATATATATATATATATATATATATATATATATATATATATATATATTGTCAGTATGTGTTTAATTTAACGTAAATTAATTTGTTTTGAATAAGCCACTTTGGCAGTAGTTATTCTTTTGGAAACGTAATGACCCTGTTTCCTCCTCCCCGACATTTCTGACTTGTTGTATAGTTTTAATTACAATGAGCTTGTTTTATTTTCACGTTTGGTTTTGGCTGAACTCATCCGGAGCTGTATTCGGCGCTGTCTCACGAGGACTGAGAGAGTTGTTTTCTGGACGATTATCATTGTGTAGGCCTGCCTTATGATTGGACTATCTCTGGATTACAATACTTTACCTTTCTTCAGCTGCTGCTTCTGTCCTCCTTTGGGAGATTGATTTATCTATCAGGCTACGCCCTTGGTTCAGTGAAACTGCCAGGACCTCTCTGCCATCTGGTAAGGTGTGATTTCCTGTTGGACGGGCGTGTCCATGGATTGTCTTGCGACAATAAAGTGATATTTCGTCAGGCTACGCCTTTGGACCAGCGATTTGTGCCTTGGGACCTCTCTTACGTTTGGTATGGTCAAAGGAAATTATAGATAATTCTCCTCGACCCGTGATTTGACGGCTTTGGTGGCCACTTCCCACCGTTTTTAGAGCTCATTTAAGGAAGCAGTTAATATTTTTTTGGTTTAGTGTGTAATAAGTTAGGTTATTCTGTCTTTTCGACATACTATTACTTTCAGGGCCCTCTCTTTAAAGTGTAATTGTATAGTCTATCTTAATTGGTGCAAAAGTGTGTTTGTTGTTCGACGTTTTTCAGTGTGTTGTTGATTTTTTGTGTTTATTTAATGTATTTTGTAAGAGGACAGTGGTCATTTCTTTCTAAAAGTTTGTATTAAATCTTAAGGTTTTATTTTCGGTTTTACTTTATCCTCCTTGATTCTATCTCTGTAGCCAGACTCTGTTGGAATATTCCACCTATTGTGGACTTGATTTTGTGACTTCATTTGTGTTTTAAGAGACTAGTGTATGATTGATGGGGAAAAAATATATAAAATAACAATATATATATATATATATATATATATATATATATATATATATATATATATATATATATATATATATTAACTTTATCACATACACAATTGTTCTGTGCATTAGTAGAATTACTAAAGGACCTCATTCAAACTGGATGGTATCTAACGGAGATTTTTTTATTCAGAACAAAAAGTTACAAAGCTTTCTTGGACAAACAGTCCACATTATCAAGTATCCGTACAATGAGCAGACGCTGTTGTTGTTGTTGTATTGTATTAAGCCAACTCTTGTGTTGGCACGGGCCTTTCCCTTGTTTGGCCCGTAGGTGATCTGAAAATTTCAGAAGGTCATTTGTTATAGGAAATGTGAAAGAGATTTAGTAGTAAGAGACAGTTGTGGATGGAGGAAGGATGATGGTTGTAGTAGGGGGGGCCATCATGTCATGGATAGTAGTAGTTTGAAGATGTAAGGCCTTTGAAGGAAAAATAGAGAAACATTGCAGGTGGGGTTGTCCAACCCTTTAAACCCTAGAGTCCCTGCAGAGTATTCTTAGTGGTAGAGTAGTTTAGTTGGAATAAGACAGAGATGATGTGTATAGGGCCTTACGGTGAGGGGATGGGATGAGTTGAGGAGGATGATGGTGGTAGTTAAAGAGGGCCATCTTGGTTAGTTTGTAGTGGTAGTATGGTACATGATGAGTTGGTGGCCAGTGCCACTCTGAACACCTTAACAATTAATTCAGCTGGAAATGTAAGAAGTTTAAGTATTCTCATTGCATTGTTCTATCTTGGTGGCAGTGTGTTTACTAGCAGCTGGGCATGTGTGTCGATGTCCTCGACTATTGCCTTTGCAAGTGTTGCTGCTATTTTAGCTGCGTCTGGTGAGTTTACATCAGCTTGTACTTCGCCTCTGAGCAGTGCTGTCTCTCTGCATTCTAGCAGGTAGTGCAGGAGAGGCTGCTGTGTTTCTTCCTCACAATGCTTCACATGGTCTGACACTGGGGTTAACAATTTCCCAGCAGGCTCTGTATCCCAGCCTTAGTCTGTGAATACATACAGCTAGTTTTCTCGGTGTGTGCCTGTCTATGGGTGGAGGCACTAGATCTGTTGCCCATTTGTACCATCTGGCAGTCGGGAGTGATCTGTCCATGCCCGTAGGTCTTCCAGCATGTTTGCTTTCATGAGGCTTTTTATGGCATTTTTGATCTGTTGTAGTGCAGGTTGTATGTGGATCTGCACTCTGTCAATGTACCTTGTGCTCTTGGCTAGTTCATCCGCTTTATCATTGCCTGGAATTCCTATGTGACTCGGTATCCAGTTCATAGTGACTGGTCTTCCTCTTTCTGCTGTGCTGGTAGAGCAGTGACTTGATCCCAGCCATCAGTGCCTTGTTCTCTTTAATTTAATTTGTTGCAAGGCCTGCATGGAGGATTTGGAGTCAGTGTGGATGATGACTGGTCCTTCCTCATTCTCCAGAGAGTACAGTAGTGCCTGTCTTATTGCAACTAATTCTGTCTGCATTGTTGAGGCATTGTTTGATGTTCTCCAGCATGCTTGAAATTGTTGAATATACTGCTGCTCCAGTAGTTTTATTCTCTGGATCCACAGTGCCATCGGTGTAGTATGTTTGGGCCCCCAGGATTTCAGTGTTCCTGATAGACTCATAGGCTGCTGCTCTTAGTTCCTCTCTTGAGCAGTCTTCTTTTGCTCTGGGAAGGTGTGTGTAATGTGAAGTTTGCAGTTTCCCTTTCCAGGGTGGGATGTTGCACATCCTGGCTGTGTCTGGTCTAATGTTCAGCATTGCCTCTGCCATATCTAACCTCTTGATGTTGTCACTTTGGTCTTTTCCATAGGAGTTCGGGCCTGGAATCTCTGGATGTTTATTTAGTTCTCCTTTGTTCTGGTCTTTGTTATTGAGTCTCTCTCTGAGAGGAAGATTTTGCCATTGTACTGGCATTTCTCTGTGCAATCCTATCTTCCTACTTTTGGCATGTTAGTTTCAAGCCTGAGGTTGCACAGTCTTGTCCACATTGGTGCCCCAAGCATGAGTCTCATTGCCTTGTTCTGTATTACTTCTAGAGTTTCCTTTTGTGCCTCTGTTAGCTTTACCAGGGCAGGGGCAGCATAGTCTATCAATGATCTGTGCAGGCTATATAGTACGTTTTCTGTACATGTTCATTTTACCATCCTTCAAAGATGACATATATCTCATTGCTGCTGTTCTTGCTTCTGCTCTTTCCTTCAGGTATTTGATTTCGTTCTTGAAGGTTAGTTGTTTGGTCTAGGATGATTCCCAGATACATGTAGCTTGTCCACCCATTCTAGCGGTTCAGCTCCTACAGAGTGAGTGGTTGGAGTGGTCTGTGTGCTTTTACTGCCATGGCCTTTGTCTTATTTATATTGATTTTGAGGCCTAGTTCCTCCGACTTTTGCTGATTTCATTGAGGGCTCTTTGCATTCTAGGCACCTGACAGGTCCTCTTGCGACTATGCACACATCATCAGCATAAATGAAAATTCTCGCCTTGAGGCAGCTGCAGTGAGGCTAGGTTCTCCATGAGAATATTGAATAGGAGAGGACTTAGTATTCCTCCCTGTGGTGTGCCATTTTCCAAGTCATGGAAATGGATATCACCCCTTGGAATTTGACCCTCGCCTGTCTTCTTAGCACATAGTTTTTTGTCCAGGCTAGAAGGTGTCCTTTGACTCCTTTCTTCATCAGTGAGTGGAGTACTGCTGCTGGACTGGCTAACTCAAAGGCTTTTTCAAAGTCAATGAAGACTACTACAGCCTTTTCCTCTGATTTATGTAGCTGAGGACATCTGTCAGACACTCTGTAGTTCCTACTCCTTGTTGGTATGCATATAGCTGTTTGTATGAAGGGAACCAATTTTGTATGTTATTCTGTTTAGCACCATTTTCTCTCAGTTTTTCCATGCAGGAGACTAGTGCTATGGGTCTTGGATTGTCTGGATCTTTAGGTTTTGGAATTGGCTTTGTGTCTTGTTGCCTCCAAGTCTAGGGGTCTTGTGTGCTCAAGGTGTGTTTGTTCATGATCCTCAGGAAGGCGTTTTCTCCTGCAGGACCCATGTTACTTATCATTGTGTATGTTATCCTGTCTGCTCCTGGTGCTGTATCTTTGCCAGTTTTGTATACAGCCCTCAGTTCTTCTACTGTGTAAGGGGTGTCAGTGTCATCTGGTGTGAAGTAGACCAGCATTAACTTCTTCCCATCTGGCCAGTGCAAGCTGATCCTGTCGTCTTCTAGTTTCAGGGAGAGATTGTCAGATTTTGTCCTGTTAGCAAAGGACGTTGCTAGTCTCTCTGCTTCTTCTAGAGGTTGTGGGTGAGTTGTTATCGCTGACTTCTTTTTCCAGCTAGCCTCTGTTCAGCCATTTCCATAGTTCTGAAAGGGATGTGTGCTCTGATAAGATCTGCACCATTCCAGCCATTTTCTGTTCTTATTTCCTGGAGCCTCTGATGGACATCATTTTTGACTGTTTGTAGCAACTCTCTGTTTTCAGCTGTTGCTCTTCTTCTGTAGATCTTTGTGACTCTGTTTAATAGGGTTTTCAGCCTGTCTTACCTCTTGGCAGTAGTACCAGGAGTCTTTGTAGCTGTGGTTTCCTCTGAGCTGTCTTTATTGGCATTGCTTTATTTGCTGCATTATGTATGGCATCAACCAGGTCTTTTTCTAGTTGGTCTATATCCTCAGGGGGTTGTAGTTGCAGCCCATTCTTCAAGTGCTAGTCTGAAAATAACCCAGTTTGCCAAGTCTTGATTCCATCTCGGTGGGGGTGGAGGTATTGAGGTAGTTGTTGCATTTTCCTGTTCTGTCATTGTTGCAAAGTGGTCGCTGACTAATGTTGGGATGCACTTGCCATCTTGTTAGGTGCCTGATGTTGTCGTTGTGGCAAATGTTAGATCTAATCTGCCTCCTCTTATATGTGTGGATTGCCCTGTGTTGAGTAGTGAGACTCCTTCAAATTCCTCCAGAGCAAAAGCTACGTGCTCCCCTGCCTGGTTAGTGATTGATGGGGAAGATAACAGGGATGATGAGCGTTAAAGTCCCCACATATAATTGTAGGTGTGTCTGTTGCATGGGCGAAGAGCTGCGTCAGTTGTAGTTCTCCTGGGCTTTCTCTATTTATTTTCCTGTAGAGATTTATAGATGTCAAGTTTCTGGTTTTGCAGATGTTATTCTAATTGCCATGCTCTACATTTCTCCACAGGAATCGGATTGTGTAATTCTTGCTGTTGGTATTGTATTTTTAATGAGAATAGCCAGTCCTTTGTTAGTGCCTATGTCTGGAGTTGTGTCTGGAGTTGTATAGGCATTGTATCCAGCTATTCTAAACTTTTTCCTGTTTTTAGACGGGTTTCCTGAAGCAGGATGATGTCTACATTTTCTGTTTTGCAGACTGCAATAAGTGTAGCTGTTTTAGGCCTCACTCCATCAGCATTCCAGTTAATTATCTTCAGCATTGTTGTACGTTTGAGGAGAAGCGCCTGGGGTCTCTTGGAGCAAAAGTGATGGAGTTATCATCTACCGAATTTGATGAAGATGTTGAATGGAGGGAGTGGGTGAGGTTTTGGGGTTTGGTGGATGAGGAAGGTGTAGGTTCAGGGGGAGGTGGTATGTTGGGATGATGGGGGTGTTGGGGAGAGGATTTGTTGGCGGGGGCTGTCTCCTGGATAGAGTTAGAGGGGGGACTTGTGGTTTTGGCTGAGAAGGCTTTTTCATTAATTCTCCCTGTTTTGATGGCTTCTATTCCATGCCATTCTGGATGATGCTGGTGGAGAAGTTTGTAAGTTTTCTCCTGAGGACAGTCGTTTTGATGAAGATTGTCCTAGGCAGAGGTTTTGGTGCTTGTATGTTGGAGTTTGTAGCTGGTCTGGAGGTGTTCTTTTCCTGTTTCTTCTCTGAAATCTCTTCTGGACTGTTCCAGTTCTGCCCTGGTGTAGAACCTTCTTCGGGCTGGGGTTTGGGAGGTTTCTTCCCTAGATCACTTCTTTGCCCTTCTGGTTCCTTTGGAAGAGCAGCCTTTACTATAGCCAGTCTTGCTGGGCAACCCCAGGCCATGGTATGTTTCCCTTTTGCAGTTTGAGCACCTGGGTGTGGTTGGTTCTCCAGCTTTATGTTTGTTTATGCACTCTTCAGTCGGGTGCCTCTTGCTGCAGATGGCACATATCTCTACCTGAGATGGCATTGAGTTTTGTGATGCCCAAATTTCTGACATTTGTAGCATCTCAGAGGTTCAGGGTAGTAGGTTTTTGGTAGAACTTTCCAAAAATTCCCAGGTCTATTTTCTCTGGGATTTTTTCCAATGAAAGTTACTAGGATTGTTTTGTCAGGCTGCCTTGCTTATTTTTCATTCTTTCAGCCGAGGCAGTTACATATTCCAGTTCTTTTATTGGCTTTCATGTAGTTCAAATGGGTAGCCGACAACCACCTTTTTGATTCTGTCTTCTTCTTTTAGTTCTTTAAGGTTGATGGAGAGGCGTTCCTTAGGATGGATAAGGCCTTTTGATCTCTTGTTGAGATTTTCCAGTGTCCCTGCTTATTGGGTCTTGCCAGCATTTTTTTAAGTTTTTATTCTTTCTTTCGAAGTCCGCTACAGCTCTAAAAGCCTCAGTGGTGTTGTCCGCAAGGACCCTGAAGTAAGTTGGTTTTGGCTGGTTCTCATTCCTTGCTTGGTTGGCTCTAGTTGATGTTGTTGGTTGGTTTCCTCGTGTTAGCTGATCGTGATTCTTTTACCGTGCCTTTTTGTTGTTTTTTAGACTGTGCTATTTGCCAGTCTTGGTTTCATCTTCATCCTGTTCATTGGTTCTTTTCCTAGTCCTTCTTCAGTTCATCTGGTTCCGGTTTCCATGGTGGTGGGGTTCGTTTGGGTATCCATTTCAGAGTCATCTTGGTTCCAAGTCCAAAGAGAGGGGGGAGAGACAGACAGTGTGACTGGTGAGGTTGTCCAACCCTTTAAGCCCTAAGGCCCCAGACAAGTTATACTTGAGTTAGAAATATGAGTTAAAAAGAACCTGAAATTCAAATGTTATAATTATGAGGATGGGAGGCCCTATCTATCCTATCAGTAGTTAAATACTGACTGCAGCAGTTGCAGCTGGGGATTCACTTACTGCTCTTGGAGCACTAAGACGACCCAGCAGTCAAGTCCTACAGTCAGGGGCTTTGAGGGTAATCAAACTCTTACACTAGTTTATTTTTAAAACTTACTCTTTTCTCCGTTTTATTTCCAAACCTATCTCTACACTTGGCTTATAGGTGCCAAGCCTAACGGTCCTGTGCCACTTGCCACAGACAGCGAGAGTGGAAGATTTCGACTCTTTATTCCTGCTTCAACTGGAGTTTTAAGACCACAACGGCTACCAGATGTTCCACAGGAGAGTCTAGTTAGTAGAGAAAGTTAGTATGTCAGTAATTTTATTCTTTCTTATAGAAGGAGCTGTAAACCAGCCAAATATATAGGTTGAGCCTTCTGCAGAAGGCTCTGAAGACGCCCTTCAGTGGCGTGCAGCAGGGCAGGAGCAGCAGCAGGGCAGCCCTTACAAGCAGTCAGCAGGGCAGAAGCAGTGCAGCAACAGCAGGCAGGTCCTGGGGTGTCAGCAGCAGCAGCAGCAGCAGCAGCAGGTCAGCAGCAGTGGCAGCAGCAGCAGCAGAAGCAGGCAAGCAGGCAGGTCCTCAGGAAGCAGCAGAGCAGGAAGGTCTGGGAGGTGTTCTCTCAGTGGGAGCTGAGAGAGCACTGCGTGAGCAGACGCGTAGGCCAGCTGTATTTATATCTGTGTGCTGGGTACTTTTAATCCTATAATTGCCTAGCTCCTCCTGTGTGACCCCCCACCCCCTTGTGATCTTGGTCTTTCTCTGATCCCTTCTGTGATCATTTTCCCAACAGTGTTTGGCAACTGCCCGACGTCTGATTATAATGCCTTATGTTCTGCAGATGTTGTTTTTCAGCTAACATGATTTGCCAGTTTCGCCATAGTACCCTTGGGGAACAGTCTAGACAACAGCCATATATACCCCCGCCCCTCTAATCTCTTCCCCCCTCTAAAACTTTTTTGTTTCTAACTATTTTATTCCTAACAGTGTTTTTGTAGCTGCCTATCAATTTGAAATTATTTAGCGTACTATGGCGAAATGGCAAATCATGTAAAGAGTGAAGCAAACAACATCTGCAGAACATAAGGCATTATAATCAGACGTCGGCAGTTGCCAAACACTGTTGGGAAAATTATCACAGAATAGACTGGGAAAATATGAGTTTTCTGTACAGGAACACCAACAAAACATCTAGACTGGTTGTAGAGAACGCCTTCATAACTTGCGCCAACAACACGATGGCAGGGGAACACTGGAAACGGCTTTGAAGACAGCATATCTAGAAAAATCGTATACTCCACAGTAGCAAGGAAACGAAGGAAAAACGCAAGAGAACGCACGGAAAACAGACACCTGGAAGGAGGGATCAGAGAAAGACCAAGATTGAGGGGGTAGGGGTCACAGGAACAGGAGGAGCTAGGCGATTATAGGATTAAAAGTACCCAGCACACAGATATAAATACAGCTGGCCTACGCGTCTGCTCATTGTACGGATATTTGATAATGTGGACTGTTTGTCCAAGAAAGCTTGTAACTTTTTCTAAATAAAAACTCCGTTAGATACCATCCAGTTTGAAATGAGGTCCTTTTAGTAATACGGAAAACAGTCATATATATATATATATATATATAGAAAGATATAGATATGATATATATATATATATATATATATATATATATATATATATATATACAGATATAATATATATATATATATATATATATATATATATATATGATATATATATATATAATATATATATATATATATCCAAGAAATTTGTAACTTTTTATATAAAATATAGATATATATTTATATATATATATATATATATATATATATATATATATATATATATATATATATATATATATATATATATATATATATATACACACACACACACACACACAGTAAATAGTGGGTTGCTACAGGGTTACGTCACCTTTGTTGCTTGCTGGCCTTCATGGATTTTATAATAAAAAAAGTGGCTCAAGAGGAAGGGAAGTTCTAGATTCGAATGAAGATAGCGCTTGACAGACTAAGAATATGCATAGGATGCCGTGTTAACCAGCAAAACACTACAAGATTTCACAAAGCCTGATTTATAGAATGGTTCATATGTTTGCATTCTGAGATGGGTCTCAAATAAACTTGAGAAAAAGAAGTAATGAGGACAGAGTATGCACAAGTAACATTAGATGAAGAAAGAATGACTGAGGTTGAATGTTTTAAATATTTAGAAACAATGATATCTAGTAAAGGTTCTCCTCCGTTGGAATTCAGTGAGACTAAAAAAACTAAGGCAAATGGATAGGCTGAATGAGGTTTTGAATTTAAATAGATTGAATTTGTATACGAAAGTAAGATTACACATTTTGTATAGTTGTTAGTGTTGCTATACGGACATGAACCGTGGTATGATAATATTTGAAGGATTCTGTCGATCCGAGAATGAAGCTTTTGAGAATAATATGACGAGTCAGACGGCAAGATAGAGTGAGAAATGGCACCATATGGGAAATTACGAAATAAATTCCTTATGCAGTTGAGATAATATTGAAAGGGAGTTGGAGGTGGCTTACACACGTTCTTCGCACAACCCTGGGGAAAATAGTACGTGATATTGTTAGCAGGGCCCCTGTGGGCACCAGTAGAGTTGGAAGACGAAGGCCTACCTGGATGAAAACTATGAGATGGGAGGTTGAATATTTATGGAACATAAAGATTTGAGTGGCGGATTTTGACAAAGGTCCATTGCGTCGCATAGTATTGGAGCCGATGATGAAAACACACACACACACACACACACACACACACACACACACACACACACACACATATATATATATATATATATATATATATATATATATATATATATATCAGTACATTTCACCCATTTAGATAATTTATCATCAAATGTCATTAAGGAAAACCCTCTCTCTCTCTCTCTCTCTCTCTCTCTCTGTGTGTGTGTACATTCCCATATTCTCTCGCTCCTCGATCTGCTTAAAGCCCCGGTTGGAGTTATTTGAAGTCAGCGAAGAAAAACATTTGTTGACCACGTTAATTTTTTCATGAAGCGTAAAATACAAACAAAATACAAAATTGAAACTGTACTTCATGACGTAGTACAGGCTGTAGCAATATTAACAGTATTAGTAGCTGGGATACATTTTTGTAATAGTTCCGTAAACAAATATTCGTAGAAACGGACATTACTGATATTATTATTATTATTATTTTGATGGAGGGAGGGTGTTGGTGAGTTACATTAAGGGCTGATGTCACTTAACGGGCTCTCATTCTCTAGAGGTTTTACCTTAAGACGTTGCTTTTAGTTTAACAGTCGTATATCACCGTGTAAAGTTTTTGTGTGTAAAGGTGAGTCACTCTTGTATTTTGTCCTGTATAATTTAGGCAAAGTAAAAAATACTTTTGTAAATTTTTCCTAAAGAATTACTTCCATAAACATTTCCTATAGAACTCTAGTCTAACAAATGCAATACAGAGAGAGAGAGAGAGAGAGAGAGAGAGAGAGAGAGAGAGAGAGAGAGAGAGAGAGAGAGAGAGAGAGAGAGAGAGAGGACTCATTTAATAGGTAACCGAAATGTCCACCTTCGATTTTTGTGTCTCTCCATTTTCTCTCATTCTTCATATCTACATTTTCTATAATTTCTCCCTACACAGTATACTAACCTGAAGAGCAGTATGTTAACCATAGCCTGTGACAGCAACTTTCACAATTTAAAAAGCTTACTATTTGAGAACAAGAAATTCAAATATTTTACGGAGTAAAGAATTTTAATACTTATATTTATCAAATACGTTAAAAAGTGTCTTGATAGCACTTACATTAATAAATGTATAACGGCTTTTCAAACATATCTGTGGTATTTTCACTCGCCTTTAATTAACAAACACTAGCATTTTTTATGACATTTTAAAGCTTAATTGTAACACTGAAAGCGTTCGTGCTTGTTCTGGGCATCATTAAATTTACTCATCGCATTTTTGCGATTTTCAAGGTTATTTGTGGAATAATTATGAAGTCTTTAAAGCCACTTCAAGGTTAATTTTGACACAAAAAGGTTTTTCAAGATCGACGATCTCAGGCATCTTATTTTATATCTTATTTTAATGAAAAATCAACCCTTGTACAATACCACGCGAACAGAATAGAATATAGAATTTAGGTCAAGCGCTGGGAACCACGAGGTCATTCAGCGCTGCAACAGAAATTGACAGTATGAAGGTTTGAAAGGTGTAACAGGAGGAAAACCTCGCAGCTGCGCTATGAATCAATAGTTAGGAGAGGTTGGAGGAAAGTAAGATGGAAGAAAGAGAATATGAACGGAGGTACAGTAAAAGGAATGAAAAAGGTTGCAGATAGGGGCCGAAAGGACGCTGCAAAGAACCTTAAGTAATGCCTACAGTGAGGTGCACTGAAGGTACTAACCCCCCTACGGAGAAGGGATTATTTCAGACTCGCTCACCGAAGGAGTCGGGGAAGAACCCCAGCATCGAAAGCGGTAATATCTTTCTTAGTGGCACCGTAACCTAGTAAAGGATTCCCTTTAACTCGGGTTTATTGGCCATCACTCAATAATGGCCTCTGTGTAAAAGCCAAAGCAGATATTCTAAAGTATTCCTTTCATTTGGCCATATCTCTTTACGGTAATCTAGTTTCATAATCAAGTTATCATTATTATTCTTCATTATCGATGGAAATGAGCAAACATGAACATGTACATATTATTCAAAATGAACGAACACTGACAATTTTACTTCTTGGTTTAATATTCTTAAGGATATTCGACGTCGATAACCTTCGCAGTTGTCACGGCTGTTTATTGTATAAAATCAACCAATCTTTATTGAAATCTACTGTGAATCATTCGGTAACTTTTATAGCCCAATTAATCTTCTTATATTCAGTTTTACTGCGTGTGCATCCTTCGTGAAATAAATGAATAAAACACTGAAATAAAAATACAAATAAATAAATAGATAAGCAAAAAATAATTATACGAGGAGAGAGAGAGAGAGAGAGAGAGAGAGAGAGAGAGAGAGAGAGAGAGAGAGAGAGAGAGAGAGAGAGAGAGACTCTTAAGGGATTGGAGATCGCAAATCAATAAATAGGAAGCGGGAGAAGATTTGCTAAGCTAGAGGACCAAAAACAATCATCATTCTTTGCTGAGAGAGGACTGCTGATTTCTACGAAGCAAATGTGAGCAGTGGTAGCCTGACAGGTGTTAGGGATTTTTCTTATCAGGCTCAATAGCAAAGCGTCCGAATTCATGTCTATAGGAAAGAACGAGATAAGCCAAGCATGCGTTGTAAAGAAATAAGATCTGGGGAAGTAGACTACGATATGGGGCAATAATAAGACTAACTGCCTATGATTCAATGGTATCAAGGACGATGACATAAGAGGAAGTACCCTAAACGTTGGACCAATGTTCCATAACGTGGGGTGGACATGGCCAACATCAAACTTCGTTGCGGGACTTGAAATGTTTATGTTAGTGGTGCTGCTATATAGGGTTATAAATGTAAGGGGAGACCTGATATAGCTAGGGTTATATATGTAAGAGGAGACCTGGTATAGCTATGGTTATACATGTAAGGGGGGGGGACTTTATATAGCTAGAGTTATATATGGAGAGAATACCTTAGTTTGAAAAGGCAGTAATGCCTAGCTGTGAAGGTTCTTCTACGGGTTTGTGATTTTCAATATGGTCCACAGAATCGGCCCAGGGATATGTCATAGGATGGCTAAGGTTCACATTACAGTACAGTGACCAACATTAATAAAAATACAAACAAGTAAAAAATACGCCGAAGTTTCTTCGTCGCAATCGAGTTTTCTGTCCATCGTATAATCAAGGCCACCGAAAATAGATCTAGCTTTCGGTGGTCTTGGTGTAATGCTGTAGGAGCCGCGGCCCATGAAACTTTAAGAACTGGCCGGTGGTAGCGTATCCTATATCGTTGCCAGAAGCACGATTATGGCTAATTTTACCCTTAAATAAAATAAAAACTACTGAGGCTAGAGGGCTGCAATTTGGTAGGTTAGATGACTGGAAGGTGGATGATCAACATACCAATTTGCAGCCCTTTAGCCTCAGTACTTTTTAATATCTGAAAGCGGGCAGAAAAAAGTGCAGACGGACAGACAAAGCTGACACAATAGTTTTCTTTTACACAAAACTAAAATCGTTATCATCATCACGTATTTTATCTTCCACAAATCTCCACTCTTCTCCAGCCTCCCTCCTCACAGTTCTCATCTTATAAGCAGGTCTGGAGTCTTCCAATTCTGGCACACAGAAGCCCAGTTGATATTCTCACTTACAATTCTCCCTGGGTTTATTCGAAGGCCATGTCCAAGCCATCTCCATCTTCCATTCATCATCTCATCAAAATATCGAATTTCAGTAACTTCCCTCACGTTATCGTTTCTCGCTATTCTGACTTTCTTACTCCAGGTATTTCTTCCTAAAGATTTATTCTCGGATCAACAAAATCTTTTGCATTTTTAGTTTTCTGTAAAAGAAAACTATTGAGATGGGTTTGTTCGTCCGTCCGCAATTTTCCTGCCCTTACATCTTAAAAACTGCTGAGGCTAAAGGGCTGCAACTTGGTATGTTGATCATCCACCCTCCACTCATCAAACATACCGAACTGTAGCCCTCTAACCTCAGTAGTTTTTATTTTATTTAAGGTTGAAGTTAGCCATAATTGTGATTCTGGCAACAATGTAGGACATGCCACCACCGGGCCGTGGTTAAAGTTTCATGGGCTGCGGCTCATACAGCAATATACCGAGACCACCGAAAGATAGATCTATTTTCGGTGGCATCGACTGTACGCTGTACAGAAAAATCGATTGCGCCGAAGCGCCGAAGAACTTCGGCGCATTTTTTACTTGTTTTTACTGACATGGAAACATAGAAACACCGGAGTTAAACAAAGTATTTACGGGAAACAAAGAAAGGAAATATAAGAGAAGAATTGTACGCTGAAAAGAATGCGATCCTGAATGAAGACATCAGGCGCGACGAACCTTTTCCTGTTTCAGCTGAATCGGTTATCTATAACTTCCCCAAAGGCCAAGTAAAAGAAAAAAAAATACCAGAACGTGAATGTAAGTTGCTTCTGAATTGTTTGCGAGTATGTCTGCAAGGGCTGTGTGGCTTTGTAAAGTTTTATAAGCTTATGTAAGTCTGTAATACCATAAGCGTTGAAAACGATATGTTTGAAATTAAAATGAAGATGAGGTTGCGTGAACATTCTAAGTGTTTATGATTGTACCTGTGATTCTGTACGTGCACATGTTTGAGTAAAAAATGGTATGGATGCATTCGTAATTAGGGAGACGATGTCATAAATGAATACGTGTGATGTCTGTGAAAAAAAGATGTTAAAAAAATTTTCATTGTATCAAAAAAAAAAAAAAAAAACGAATAACTTAGTGCTGCATAAAATGACAAATGGAATCACAGCTGTAATACGGTAATTTTTGTTTATCCATAATGCCTTGCATACAAAATCAACCATAGAAAAAAAAACTCGACTACCAACAGAAGGAAAAGAAACTTCGAAAAATGTTTTCAATATTAGAATATATTTACAGATAACAATAACTTTTAAAAATATTCAAATTAATTTAAGCAAAAATAATGTGAGTATTTTTAAAAAGTATTGATTTTTCAAAATGTGTTCTTTTAATTATAAAATCATATTTTTCGAAGTTTATTTCCTTTCTTTTTTTTTGTAGGTGATTCCGTGTGCAGGACATTTTGGCTAAACAAAATTATCTCATTATAGATGAGGTGCCAATTGCCATTTTACGCCAAACTAAGCAGAACTGAATGAACTCCGTAATACTTTTAAGAACAGTGTAGCCCAGTGTTTATCATTTTCCGTCGCGGTCGAGTTTTCAAATCATGGAAGAGTCCGAAGGAAGAAACTTGAGAAAGGTAAGCACTTTAACCGATTTCTCCCTTAGGGATAATACAACAAAAGCTACGAAGATTATGGGAACTGTCGACCCTAGCTTCCCGAATTTGAGAATGTTGATTTACAGGCCCGTTTCAGAAGAAAACTGGTGACTCTACCAATATTTGAAATTTCTTTTTTTATATATATATATCAAACCAAAACTGCGATTTCCAAAGAAAACTACTGATTCTACCAGTATTTGAAATTTCTTTTTTTTTTTTTTTTAGTTACATATCAAACCAAAAACTGCGATTTCCAAAGAAAACTAGTGATTCTCCCAATATTTGAGACTCACTATTTTTGTGTATATATCAAACCAAAACTGCGATTTCCAAAGAATACTAGTGATTCTACCAACATTTGAGGCTCGCTATTTTTGTGTATATATCAAACGTAAACTATTTTCAACAAACTTTGTTCGGAGCTCACTGAAACCAAACAAAAACGTGTGACACTTTGCTGCCAATATTTCAGAATAATTCTGCTCCGGTCGTTAACTCGAAGTATCTGCCTAAGCGCCATAAAGTTCAGGCATGGTTTATGTATCAATATAAAAGCAACAGGAAAAGAGTAAAAACAACGTTCTCCTAATTAGAATACCAATCACGCATCTCTTTACACATCTGAGTCACTTGATATAACTGAAACAGCTGCTTTCCATTTGGGCATAGAAACAGAGAGTTGTTTATCATTTCCATCTTTATTATTCACCATGGGCACGCACGAAACATGCCAAAAGGTTTTACTCCGTTAAGCATGCATTCACAGTACAGAGTGCTCGTCATTTATATATGTATATATAGATGTATGTATATATATATATATATATATATATATATATATATTTATATATATATATATATATATATATATATATATATATATATATATATATATATATATATATATATATATATTAACTTTATCACATACATAATTGTTCTGTGCATTATAGATTTATATATAATATATACTCATTCAAACTGGATGGTATATGAATGGAGTTTTTATCACATCAAAATATTTACAAGCATTGGACAAACAGTCCACATAATATCAAGCATCCGAATTAATATATTTTCATATATGTTATCCAAGAAAGCTGGGAATTTTTTGTTGATAATAAGTTCGTCGTCCGTGGGCTCGAACCACAGAGGCAAGAACTCAGGACTACAGTGACGCGATTTTAACTCTACGGCCAACAATGAGGTTTAAGTGTGATTCGAACCCAGGAGACGACGAACTTATTATCAATAAATTCATATAGTAATATATATATAAATATATACAAACTTAATACACATATTTATATACAGTATATATAATGCTTGAATATTTATATACTGTATGCACACACACATATATATATATATATATGTATATATATATATATATATATATATATATATATATATATATATATATATATATATATATATATATATATATATATATATATATATATATATATATATATATAGAGAGAGAGAGAGAGAGAGAGAGAGAGAGAGTAGTATACAGATGAGTAAACGACTACTGAATTTTGTAGCCCAGGCCCAAAGAAAACATGAAAAGTGGGATTAAAGGAGATAGGTGGAACTTCACCAATGAGAAAGTGAGAGGTCTGTTTACCGACATATGAAAAGTTATAAGATCAGGAAAACGAAAGCAGGAAGAGAGCACCAAAGCTTTAAAGACCACTGCTAGTTGGTGAACTGAATTTGATGAACGTGGTTGGAAATATTCAAAGGGGGATTCCCTACATCAGTGGGTCTCAAATTGTTTGGTATCGTTACCCCCGTCTCCCCACCCCCGCCGGCAGTGGTGTGATAGATTACCCGTACCCCTACCCACCCCATTCTTCTTCAGTTATGCGAAGTTATAATATAAAGGAAAGAAAATTACTGGAATGCTTAATTTCTAATGCATTTTATATGTAAGAAATTAATTTTACTTTTACTGAAGTCTTAGGAAAGAAAGAATTTATATTTTAGATATTATTCCTTTGACAAACAATCAAAATTAAAACATTGTTCCTTTTATTACAAATTGGCATTAAAGTGCTTCGTTACCCCCCAGAAACGGCTTCATTACCCCCACGGGGGTAATTACCCCCAGTTTGAAAACCACTGCCCTACATCTATAAAGACTTTCGTACAATTCAAGACAATTCATGGAAAGTGAATTTTTGTGGTATTTAATGGAACGTCGAAAAATCCCATCCTTTTATTCACTTTTTGTGTGCGTTAGTGAATATTTATGGTCTGTCAGTTGTGGGGAAGAGGACGTTGTGGTATTCGAGCAACATTTGGATTAGCTGCTGCAGCTGTGCAAAGCTTTTATTTGACTTTCAAAACATTTACACAATATAAACTTTCAGTCATTTGTATATCCGACTCTCGGTAAAAATGGCCGCTGCAGAGGCAACTGTAATAAAACACCGAGCCTTCCAAACCTTGCTGGAACGCGCATTTATATTTTGGAGAGAGAGAGAGAGAGAGAGAGAGAGAGAGAGAGAGAGAGAGAGAGAGAGAGAGAGAGAGAGATTATCTTTGAAACAAATGGATTATCTTTGATAAATAATATTTATATTTAAATGGACTAAATCAAAACGTAAATATATATACATGCACATATATATAATATATATATATATATATATATATATATATATATATATATATATATATATATGAATATTTGA